>NC_134484.1:96976141-97063641 GCF_040206685.1 Ascaphus truei | reverse complement strand
CAGGGAAATTTCAGCGCGAGCGGGGGGAAATTTAAAAAAACACACACGTGTGCTGCTTGGGCCAATATTTACTCGCCCGGGGGTTAAATCCACCCGCCCCAGGCGTGTAAATGTATAGGATTGTCGAACACTGTATATATATATATATATATATATATATATATATATATATATATATCAAAAAACACAAAGTATACCGCATCAACACAATTCGTAACTGTTGCCCAAAAACTGTCCCAAGTATATGATGGAGTATCAATAGACAGTGGTGCGCAAGGATAATAAATGTATATATGCATATATACCACGAGGACAAAGGCACTAATCTGTATAGTGGCACAAACTGCAGACCTGTGCACTATGATTAGAGATATGCCAATAATAATTATTTGAATCTATGGTTTTATTATTGGCATATCTCTAATCATAGTGCACAGGTCTGCAGTTTGTGTCCCTATACAGATTAGTGCCTTTATCCTCGTGGTATATATGCATTGTCAGTTGTGAGTCCCCCTCCTCTTTTATACTTTTCTCCCCCTGTTTTTATCTCTATATTAATACATTTTACATTTATAATTATACTTTTGGTTTGCCCGTGTGCTTCATTATAAGGATACTTTTTTGTTGCGCTATATATATATATATATATATATGAGAAGAGGGAGCGCATGCCCCATAGCGTAAAAAATTACATTTAATGATGGGAAAGAAAGGAGGGGGAAGAAATTCACTCACAAGGGTAAATATAAAATGTGTAGTTGTGAATAATTATCACCGCCAACCATGTAGCTCTGCGTCCGAAATCCACAGTCCTGATCTCACTCTTTGGTGTAAACAAACAGCGGACCGCTGAGAAACCTTGGGGCACCTAGGATCTTCATAAAAGTCCAATTTTCAATTTCAAAAAGACTCTCCAATTGTAGTCAGCCGCAAAATGTCCCGCGCGGGATCCGGCCTGATCGTGCGCTTGCGTAGTGACGTAGTGTCAGTGCGTATTGTGTGATGTCGCTCCCTGATGCGTTTCATCGCACATGGGCGACTTTCCCAAAGTGGGAGCTGATGATCAAGGGCATTTGATTAGCAGCACCTGTCTACTACTTAGCATGCTACTTAATTCCTATGGAAGCAGTAAGGGTGTACTTAGTTTTTCACACATAGCTTCTCCATTTTGGATTTATTTTTGTTAAATAAATCATGACACGGTGTAATATGTCATGTGTTGTTGTTCATCTGAGGTTGTATTTACCTAATTTTAAGACCTGCTAAGGAACAGATCAGCGGTGCGCAAACTGTGGGGCGCGACCCCAAGGGGGGGCGCGACACTGCCGACGGGGGGCGCGGTGTTTACAGAGGCCCCGCGCGCTTTCCGAAGGCACTTAAATTAAGTGCCGGGGGAGCTGCAGGGCCTCTGTAAACCTAACTTACCGTGGCTCCGGCGGCTTCCTCCCTGCGGCGCCATGGCAACGCGGCGTCAAAATGACGCTGCGAGGTCATGTGACGTCACGTTTCTATGGCAACGTGACATCATTACGCCGGAGCGCGGGTAAGTTGGGGTTAGGGGGGGCGCGGGAGTGAGGGGACAGCCGTCGGGGGCGCAGGGAAAAAAGTTTGCGCCCCCCTGGAACAGATGATTGTTATTATGTCCTGCTATGTAAAACCATAGAATTCAAAGAGGGTGTACTTTCTTTTTCACACAACTGTATATATACATATATTTATTTATTTATATTGATGCCCACATCACGTTGCAGTATCTTTTAGTCCCAGAATAAGGCAGGAAACATTGTATTTCTCTACACAGGGTTTATTTATAGGGTTAAATTATACATCAACAGGCCCACCGTCCCTTTAAGTCAAAACAAATAATAAAAATAACACATATTCCCTTTAGGGGAAACTAACTAAACATACTACAGCCCTTTCTAATGGAGCCGCCATCATATGCACCCCGTATGAACAGTCTTAGGCCTCGGGCATGGTGCCTCGGACCGCGCTGATCCGTGCTCCTGCTCTGCTTCACCTGCTCAAACTGTATCTTTTTTGTGTCCTGGCAGGCGAGGCAGTGAGCGCGCTTTGGAGGCGGGGCGGAGGCGTGTCTTGAGGCGGAGCAGGAGGCGGGGCTAGTCCCTCGCTTCCATTGGATGTGAGCAGTCACGTGACCTCCCCTCCGCTTCCCTGAGCGGCAAATTTAAAATTTGCCTGCCTGCTGAAATTTTCTGAGCCTACGCACGCACGCGGAAGCGTGCGGAAGCAGCTGCTAAAGCCGCGCTGATGACAGATGCAGGGGGTAAGTGCATCTGATCAGTGCGGCTCAGCACGGCCCAGCACAGCTTAATCTACTATGTCCCAGGCCTTAGGTACATTCATATGTCAATTGCAAAAAAGAGTATGGAGTGATTGTCGCAGGAACTGCAGAACACCCCAAAAGAACCCCTTACAGTGCGTTCTCCTACATGTAAAAAGAAATGTTCAATATATATACTGCAACAGGACTGGTCATACGATGAGATGTGGAAGACACTACTGGAAAAAATATACTATGAAATAACAAGTGACCCCTTGTGTTGATGGGTATATGAACGTAGTTAAAAATACATTTTTTAATAAACTCAAGATATAAAATAAAGCGGGGTATAAAAACACCTATACACATACATACAAGAAAGAGATGTACTAGTAGAGACACCCTACAGATATATCGCCTCTCTGATGTCCACCCTGCTGTGGATTATGGTAAATCCTTTAAATCAGTTCTGTTCCAATACTAGCCTGACTCTTGTGGGTATGTGTAGCAGCAAATAATATGTGTGATCTGCGTCCTCTCTATTCCATGTAATGGAATTACAGTAGAGACCGGGTAACCTCCTTGTATCCAGTAATAGCCCCCTTAAATAATGTACTTGGGGCACATCCCAAATCGAGGAATATACTTCTAGTTGGTACTAGTGAATGCTGTTATAGACCACACTTTACCGTGATAAGTGTGGGCTGTATTATAGTGCAGCTGCTGCTCTGTTTGTGGTTAATCTTTCAATCATCCATAACTTGCAACAGTGTTGCGCTATTGCCGTGGTAAGGCAGAAAACTACATTTGTTTCGGAATATATACAAATTTGTTTCCACCGAGCGCTCCGTCGTTGGACAACAAATAAATGTTACTGGAATGGTTGAAACAAGGTTTCTATTTCACCCTGGGGTTCCCGCAGATGAGTCACCATGGAACAACAAAGATAAGTATATATTTCAATCACTGCTTTAGTGATCATAGTATTGATTCACTGTGGAGTGCATATAAAACAGGGATGTCTTGTGCATCATATTTATCACTTGGATTGAAGTGCATTGTTCACTGATGAGAGTCCTTTACTCATTACTGTGATGAATACAGTATGCATTCATCATGAAGTGCAAGTGGGCTTGTAATACAATACAGATATATATTGTATTACACATAATAACATATACATAATAACACCGTTATTATTCTGGACCCAGGCTCATATGTAGCATGTGAGTAAGTCCATGTAGCTTAACTCGTCCCCTTTTTAAAGCACACAAAGTCCTTCTATTTTCTTCAACTTTATTGGGAGGAGTTAACAGAAATATAAAAGTTCTTGTATGTTGATTGTAATAGCAAATGTCGGTACTTTCCTGTTATCCGGAGCCATTTCCTTTTATCAGGAAAGTACCCATATTAAATCTAGCACCCCCTCCACTCAACTCCCCCTAATGCCCTCCAACCAGTAAAATGCCTGTCCCCACCTCCTCAAACCCTCCTAATACAGATAACTGCCCCTCTTTCCTAATACAGAGAGATAACTGCCCCTCCCCACCTCCTCATACACAGAGAGAACTGCCACCCTAACACCAGTAACTGCCCCTCCCCACCTCCTCCTAATACACAGTGGTGCAACAAACAACACCAAGGAACATCATCATTTAGAGTCATATTTGGCCGAATTGATTTGAAGGCAGCACGTGGGAGACGAGGACGTCTTTGAGTCACTGTTGAAAGCAATTAAAGGTTTTTGGCCCCCAAAAATGCTTTATTTTCAATAATAAATAAGTTGTTACTTTGTTTTTAATGAAATAATAAATCAGTTTTTAATTAAATAAGTTGTTTTGAATATGGCTCCGGATAACAGGAAATGGCTCTGGATAACAGGAAAGTACCCAAATGTCTCTTGTGAGGAGAATAACCTTATGAGAGGAAGGTTCTCTTGTGGAAGTGCTTCTCTGAGGGGAAGGTAAAAAGGATTTCCTTTCCTTAGGGAGCAGTGGAAGATGTGTCTACTCACTTTGGCTGTTTGTGGAAAAGAGGGAACACATTTTCCTGTCAGACAGGAACAGACTGAGGGGCATAACAATATGCAGATAAAGCAGGGGAGAGGACTAAACCAATCTCAACTGTGAGTATTTGTAGGTTGCCAGGGCAACTGAGTAGAGGCTGGGTAAAAAGGGGATTACTTGTAACAGCTATTTTGCAATATACACAGCTCTGGCTGCTTCAGAGAAGGGAAAAGCATGTAACTTTAGCTGAGGTGGAGTGGCAGCCTGAGAGCAGGAAAAATACAGAGAAATAAACAATCCTGTTCCAGGGCAGTTATTGTTCAGTCTTTATCTGTTAGTTGAGTCAAGCTAACAATCAAGCTAACCATTGCTCACTCTCTAAAACTCTGGGACTAACTTAAATTTAAATATACTGTAAGATTATGTCCAAAAATTTCCAATTAACACCCCTATGGGAAAACTTAGGATTTCAGCCTGGTCAAGGCAGACAGGTATTTTCTAACGGGGTCAAAGTAGGCATAAACAGACTAAGATATAAATATAGATAGTAAAAATCATACATTTTGACTAACTGATGACAGAAAAAGGAATCCCTTCAAGGAAAATATTTAGTTTCCTCCAGATTAGATCATTCCAAACAAAAATCAGCCCGTCAGTCTGTGAATCAGAGTTTGAGGCTATGTGCATGGAGGCCGAGACACAGAGAAGCTTAACCTCAAGGTTGTACGGTAACTTCTCCCTCTCAAAAATCGAGACTCAGGACAAACTCAAGTATATTAGACTTTGGGAAAAAGACTTAGGGGAAGAATTGGAAGGAGATGACTGGGACGATATCTTTAACGCAGTAGTTAACGCAGTAGCTAGCTGCTCCATATGCACAACCGTTAAGGAAAACACATAAAAAGTAATGCTACAATGGAACAAAACCCCAATAGTTATCACCAAGTATGTCCCGGGTTATTCTGCCCCATGTCCAAAAGTATGTGGAGAAAGGGCCACGTTTCTCCATATGTGGAGGTCGTGCCCGAAGATCTCTGAATTATGGTATCAGGTTCGTAATTGGAGCCAGGAAATTCTTCACATAGATATACCATTGGACCCATAGTCATTCATCTTAAATAAACCCCTCCAGGGTCTTTCAAGAACAGAAAATAAATTGGGGGCACAAATAGTCACTGCCACTAGATGCAAAATTGCTGAAGTAAGGATACAAAACAAAATCCTGACCTTGCCAATCATAAAGGCCAAAGTGTGGTTTCTATGCCAAATGGAGAAGCTGACCAGCCTCCTCAATGACATCTGCCATAAATTCCAGGACATTTGGAATCAATGGCTCGCCTTTGCAGATAACTCTCACCTAAATTTGGATACAATTGTGTTATAGTTTCCTGCCACAAACACAGGGATTCCCCTAGCTAGATTCAGATGTATATTGAGGTTCCCTGCAAACAAGGCTCTGCTGCGATAGCAGATAAAAACTATAAACTACAATCACTAGAAATATTATTCCTACTGTATTCCATGTAAATTATATCTGATGGAAGTGAACTTTGACCTGTATAACAAATGTGTAAAAATGTTGTTCTGGTATCTCTCCCCACCCCCCCTCCTTTTTATTTTTTATCTGTGCCCTCCCTAACAATCCCTCCAAATGTATGTAAAATTGTTGTGAAAACTGTCAATAAAATAAAAGTTTAAAAATAAAAAATAAATGGTCAATCCTTGAGTAGGAATCATGGGGAGCAGAGTAAAATATATAATCCCTCTGACCTTTGTTTAGAAGAATAGGAGAAATGGGAACAATTCCCTAACTGGTGCTACAAAATATCACAGCATGGGGAAATGTAATGAACAAATCCAGGACTCATATGTAGTATAATAATAATCATCCATCCGAGTAGCTCAAGGCCGTGTGTATAATAA
Source organism: Ascaphus truei (assembly GCF_040206685.1). Taxonomy (NCBI): domain Eukaryota; kingdom Metazoa; phylum Chordata; class Amphibia; order Anura; family Ascaphidae; genus Ascaphus; species Ascaphus truei. The sequence goes on along the minus strand of NC_134484.1, from coordinate 97,057,428 downwards.
AGAATCTAGCTCACTAATAAGCCCCATAAGATAAGACCAAAGGCAGGAAAAAAGACTGTATTACCAAGGCTAAGTAGTGTATGAAACGACACTCACCCTGAGTTGGAGCGGTCTAGGCGGCTGGAGCAAATGGAAAACACACACTGGCTGCCGGAGAAGAGTCCGTGAGAACAAATGATGAATGAAACTCACAGTATAGGAGTCAGCTGGGTCCCGGCGAGGCGTGCTTCAGTCCGGAGGTAAGTATAACAAAAATCGGGTGTAGGGCTTATCACTGCAGAAAATAGGGCTGGAGGCTGATGTCCAATAAAATGTGTTTATTAAAGCATCAAAATAAAATAATACAGGGTCCTCTGATGCGTTTCTCGCCCGACGGGAGTGTTATGAAAGAGTTTTTCATAAAGCGCCCGTCGGGCGAGAAACGCGTCAGAGGACCCTGTATTCTTTTGTTTTGATGCTTTAATAAACACATTTTATTGGACATCAGCCTCCAGACCTATTTTGTGCAGTGATCAGCCCTACACCCGATTTTTGTTTAGAAGAAGCCAGGCGTCAGCTAAAACAAAATCCTTAATGATCTTTTTAAATTGTTTTGCCAAAATATGCATGGGTTTAGGGTGCTGGTGGTTAGGTGGGGACAAGTTGTCAATGTCAGGGTCTTGGGTCTTATTGAAATCCCCTCCTATTATTATGGTCCTCATCTGATCAACTTGATTGATTCTAAGGTGGACGTGAGGAGCCTTTATGGTCGTTTGGGGCATTTATATTAGCCAAGGTTATTTTCATTCATAAGTAAAGCCAGAGGATCTATAGGAATCTGTAGGAATCTACCCTCTGGGTCTTGTTTAAACTGTATAGCTTGAAAGGGAGCATCATTCTTTATTAAGATACCTACTCCTTTTTTTTTTTACTTGAAGATGATGCATAGAAAGCTAGTGGGAAAGTCCATTTAAAGGTATTGGGGGTTTTGAGGAGTCTAAATGTGTCTCCTGAAGGAATATTATATCTTCTTGCATTCTTTTAAACTCTCTAAGGGCCAGTCTATGTTTACCATTTGAGTTAAGTTCTTTGACCTTCAATTATATTAGATTTATTGGTGTTTTTTGAGAGGTCGGAGAAGATCTAGATGTCAGAGTTTTCAAACTCTATTGAACCTTGATTTCTGCAGCCCATAATAATTCTTTCTTTTGTGGTATAATGATGCATTTTTACCACCACATCTCTGCTCTTCCTTGGATCAGCAAGTCTTGGACCAAGCGCTAAGTGTGCCCGGTCCTAGTGCATATGATCTGTATGAAGTGTAGGTTCAATGTGCAAAAAAAGTATTTTTAAATATGGCTGCAGATCTTCTGTGGAGATCTGCAAGAGACTCAAGGAGTTAAACTCCCTTCACAGGGCAGGAAACTGCACTGGTGTCGGTTTCCTACCTAAGGTGGATATAATTAACTCCTGATTGAGCATGGATAAAAGGCAGGAAGTTGCCAGAAACAGTGAGTTAGTTTAACCCCACGTGGGTAGAGAGGCTTCTCCCAACCAGGAGGGACCCTGGTTGTTCTAATCCCTAGGACTTCAGGAAGCAGGCCTGCGGGGTCCAGTTGAGACTCCCAGCCAGGATAAAGATTACTATGGGCTAGACATACTAGTTGTGTTATAGAAAATGGTGCTCATACAATCACATGTGGCTCTATGAGAAAAAGTCTCTTTGACTTTTTCTTTTACTTTCACATGACGTTTCTTAGGGTCCTGAATGTTATATGGATATCCAATATGCAAGGTGTGTAGTATATCACAAGAAAGGGTCTGTGTCTAGTGGTGTCCACTTGACCACCCACAAAGAACAACACAGCAATATATTCCCAATCAAGTGTAGCAATATACCTTAGATTAATAAAGAAAAAAGATCAGAACCATCCTGTCCCAAAACACTTTTCCCATTGTCCTAGGGATTATTTAAAGTTTCAGGGTATTGAAAACATACCCCCTCTACCTTGAAGAGGTGGCAGAATTAAGGCATTAGACAAAAGAGAGGCCTTTTGGGTCTTTACCTTGAGAACTAGATCTCCCCTAGGTCTTAACATTGACTGGGATCTTGGTCACTTTCTTTAGTTTCTAACATTGTCACTATCCATTGGTCGTCTGCATTCATGACTCCTATCTCCATACTAAATTTATATAAGATAAATTCTCTATTCATTTTTGTATATATGTGTGGAGATTGGTACGGTATTTCAGACATACCAATGGAAATATGAATCAGTTTTAATCTGGTAATTGTCCTTGATATGTTCTTTATGTTGCAAAGTGGAGATTTAACGATCTGGTGTATCATCACTCTGATCGCAATTGACACGTCTATTTGTCATCATTTGACCCACACTTACAATATAGTATATAGATATACTATAGTTTACATTAATTGAATAGGTATAATCTCAATCAATAGATATTACAGTATGTAATATCTTAACCCTTACATACATTTTGTTTGTTTTTTATACTGTTTTGGAACTAAAATGAAAACAAGGTCTTATGCATGCCTATGCCTTTAATCCCAAACTTTACAATGAAGATTTTGTCCATCTTATAATCCATCTTTTTAGTTTTGTACTTCCCTATATTTACCATCTGGAGCATTAGCATATAAGTTTATGAATTCTTTATAATTAGGAAGTATTATGGTTATGTAATTTGGTGTTTAGACAGGCATGGGCATGAATCTTATACAGCACTGTGTATGTTTTAATATTTTTTTTATACTTTTTCTAAATTTTGTTCGATTTTTAACTTGATTAAAGTTTCTTATGTTGAATTATGCGACCACATGACTCATCTGGCCAATGAGGAGGGGCGTCGCTTGCTAATGACGTAATTCCTATTTTCATTACTCATTTGGCCAATGAGGAGAATTGACGCGCTGGCGCGACTCAGTGCTGGGTCGTGCTTGCTGATGACGTCATTCCTGTTTCCGTTATGGCGCGAATTGGTATGTATAAATGTGTATGAGATTTCAGTTGTACCTTACACCTTGATAAAGTGCTTAGGTACGAAACGCGTAGGTGTATTTCATCTAGCTTCACCATTTGCTTGAGCTTGCAATAAATTGATCTCAGTACTAGAGTTGCCCTGGATTTTTTATTCAGTCAATTTTTGCCCGATTTTTGGCTGTTCTTTGCTGTGCTCTGCATTTCTCTACAGCTTATGGGCTGGACATAGCCTGCTCCCCGGAACCTGCGTTCCTGGCTCGCTGAAGGAGCTACACAGAGACCGAGGAAGGGAATACCCTGCAATACCAGATAAGAACTAAACACTATACTGCTGTGCCTAAAGACTGTTTTGTTTACATAAGGACGGTTATATCGTGGGCTGATAACCAGCTTAGCTGGCGGCCCTGTTAGAAAGTAATGGTTAGTCTGTTACCTATGAAGGAGTAGACCATGTGACTGCGTAATGCTAAAGACCCCAACAGTAGGATAAATGAATGAATAACTAGATACTTGTAGGGAGGACCCCTAAACAGAAACTTGATAGAAGACAGGTACTGGGTTGCAGTCCCGGATGGTAAGCTCACTAATAAGTGACGCTGTTGTTAACAATAACACCAGGAAGATTGAGCATAATAACACCCTACCAATTGTCTAAATAAAGCCCTGAACAGGAAAACATGTAGCAAGCGATTGACTCACTCTGAGTGCTGCACAGTCCATGCGATCCAAAGGTGAGGGGTCCCCAGGTGTGCTTCCGTCCAAGGGGTAGGCTAGTAGAGAAGGAGAAAAACTGGAAGAGCACTACTGTAGGTATCAAAAAAGTAGAAAGGAGGGTGCATATCCCATAAAAAGATTATTTATTGGTCATGGAAAAACAGGGCAATGGGGAGCCCTACCAACGTTTCACGCATCACAGAGCGCTTTCTCAAGGTACCTGTGAAGCGTGAAACGTTGGTAGGGCTCTCCATGCCCTCTTTTTCCATGACCAATAAATAATTTTTTATGGGATTCGCACACTCCTTTCTACTTTTTTGATACCTACAGTAGTGCTCTTCCAGTTTTTCTCCTTCTCTATGAAGGAGTAGTTATTTATTTTATGATTTGGTATTGTTAAAGGGACAGTGTGTATTGTTTAGTTGTCTTGTGGATAATAAAACCATTGCAATTAAGCTTAACCCTCTGTCTAAGCCTCTTACTAACCTCACCTACAGGCCGCTCCATCACTGATTCGATTCACAACATCCTCAACCGTATCTTCAAGGTTTCTAACTTCTCCAGTTAGCCTCAAACCCCTATTATTAGTGGTACCTTGACATTGGAGAGATTCCTCTAATTTATTCTCCAGCTGGTTTGTTCTTGTGGCTATTGTAGAGAGCTCTGATTTGAATTCAGCTACAGGGCAGTCTGGAAACCCCCTTGTATTTCTTTAAAGAGTTCCTTAAGAACTTTTGGAGGGATCTGTGTATTCTCCTCTGCCTCTTGCTCCAATTCAGAAGAGTCTCTCTCATGCACGCACACCTCTCCACCAAATTCCGGCTCGCTCAGAGACACTCTTCCCTTTTGGAAGAGCCGGGACATCTCCTACACCTGAACCTTTATTGTCCTTCTTTGGAGGGATTCCTGGAGGTTTGCTTGTCCACAGAAGTGTTTTTGTGTGTGTGGTTTTGGAGGGTTTTTAATTAATTATATCGGAGCAGAGGCCACATAGCCGAATGAAGGCTTGCCCATGTGCTCTGACGCTGCATGCGCACCCCTATAAGATAATCTTTACCAAATGGCCTTTTTTTTAAATGGATCTCTTAAAATCATTTAATACTAAACTAAAACATGTCGTAACAAAATTACAGTGACTGGATAATAAACTGAATTAGATTTATAAGGAGAATGCTTATCGTCATCTAATGAGACATTCTTAAACTCAACTGTGTTTGAATTATTTGTGAGTTCTGGTCCCTTCTTAATTAAATAAGAGTGAGTCTTCGAACATACTTCTTGAAATCTATATTCAAGTTAAACATATTTGCTCTATTAAGGTGAGCAAATGATAATTTGACATATAGTGACATTGCAAATGTATTCAATGATTACTTTGTGGGTTGTGCTACTAAATATTAGCGAAACGCAACCCAAACCACAATTATGAACCTCATTCTGAGAGTACCCCTATAACCCAACCCTCTCCCAACACTGCTCACAATTTTCAATTTGTCCCAGTATCTGAACTGGAGATTAAGCAAGCGCTTATCAAATTAAAACTAAGCAGCCAATGTGGTCCTGACTCACTGCAATCTAAGTTCCTAAAGACTTGATGCCCCAGCCATTGCAAAACCAATGGCTTCCATAATCAACTCTATTCTGTCTGCAGGCCATATCCCTAAGACCTGGAAAACTGCCAGAGTTGTCCCAATCTTCAAAAGTGGGGACAAAAACGCTGTCTCACACTACAGGCCAATCTCTCTTCTCCCAATACTAGCCAAAGTCATGGAAAAAAGTGTTCACTCCCAATTAAGCGATTACTAAACAAAGACAAATTTCCCTAGCCAATTGCAATCTGGCTTTCGCCCAAACACTCCATGGTAACTACCTTGCTAAAAGTTTGCAATGAAATCCAGTGTGGAATGGAACTGGGACAACTCACTGGTGCAATATTCCTAGATTTTGCAAAGGCTTTAGATACTGTTGATCATGTTGTCTTGCTTAACAAACTCCAGTGCTCTGGAATAGGGAAACATGCTTTAAACTGGTTTCATTCCTACCTATCAGGTAGATCTCAACATGTGTCTATCTCAGGCTCTAACTCCAACCACTTGGATATCACCTGTGGTGTCCCGCAAAGCTCTGTTCTGGGGCCCCTATTCTTCTCAGTGTTCATCAATGATCTTCCTACAGCTTGTAAGTGTAAGGATTCATCATTTGCGCCCTTTTAGCCATTGTAGGACCTGTTTGACATAATCCGTGTTCGTGCGCCGACTTCGAGAAGATGAGAATGTCGTACAGTTAGACTATGACAAATTTGTCCAACAGGTCCCAAAAGATTTAGTTGACAAAGCTATCTTTAAATGTCCCGTGGGACATTTAAAGGTGGCGTGTCAGAGCGACCTATCTAGGCAGTGTAGCGGTCCCGCACGCAACATTTAAACATGCAGTTGTCGGAGCGAGTGGTCAGGCATGGTAGGCCTGGCCTGTTGGGTGTGCTGCAGTCAGTGGTCGGGCACATGAGCAGACATTGCGGTGAAGTGTCCGCGGCAACATGTCCCAGCTGCGGAATGCTGACTGCGTTTTGGTCACGGACAAACGTCATAGACCGTACTGCAGGTACCAGATAAAAAGAACTGGTACATATATCGCTGCTCTTGCCATTCTACCTGCCATGCTAATTGAGCCTCTTCAATCACACAAGATGGGCATGAGCAGAGCCTCTCCTACAACTCTCCATAACAAAGAAAAAAAATCTTTCTTTATCTCTGTTGCAATACCTACCTACCATCCTACCCATACTACCCTGCACCATCCTAACCCCCTCCTCCCTTCCATCGAGAAACTAATTTTGAAAATTCCCAAACGAATTTAGTATGAAAATATATAGGTAGAATATATGACATATGCGCTAAGGAAGGGCAAACGGAAAACACTGGTGGTTTCAAGAGTCTTTTGTCTGAATTTGTTACTGTCCAAATCGGCTTTGAGTATCCATCGGTGTATCCAATTTTGAAAAAGAATTTGCAGCTCGACCCCAAAGTCGCTAAATCTGGACTGTGTTGGTGGAATAGCCCAACAGAAGTGGACATGGGATGAAGTATAGTGAACAAGAATAAGTGCTCAGCACAAAGAGCAGCAAACCAACTCCAAAACAGAATCAGAGGTTGTATAGTAAGTAAAAGTCATTCAGTACACCTCCCACTACATGAGCATGCAAGCCAACTAACTGCTCCAACAGCCATTAAACATTTGTCTTAAAAAAAAACCCGTTTTTAAATTGTACTGGGAGTCTTTAAAGCAGGAATCGTCCCAAAAGGACTTTTGTTTAAAACATTTTTTTTTTAACATTTTAAGAAGCCAGTACATGCTTGAAACAGAGTTATTTACCAGATTTTAATTTTTAGAAGAGTACATAAAATAGCTACTGTTTGAAGTCCAAAATACATGGTTCAGTTGATGGTTCTGTACTTTCTTAACCATCTGTAGTTGGATAGTCTAAGAGGCTAATTCTATATATGCTGAAGCAGCTATTCATGCTGTTTCCTCCAAAAATCCATACTGTAGTTGAATGGTAAGCTTCAGCCAAAAATGTCCCGAACGGCCGCTTCAGTGCATATATAATAAGACCTTAAAGCTTTAGAGAGACTCCTCTGACAGAAATGAAAGGAAAACTGGAGATCTTCCACCCACGCAGTGTTAAGTGAAATCTCCTCTGGGGATTTCCTTGGTCCCTGCACTCTACAGATACATAGTTATGTTTTTATAACTTGAAAAAATACAACACACAAACTTTTTAGCTTTGGAAAAGTCTCTGCAGGACGCACACAACAGTCTAACGGGAGTGCAGCCAAGAAATCCTTTTTTTATATTTGTAACTCTATGTGAAAAATATGGACTCGGGTTGGATCTGCAGAGGTATTTTTAATTTGGTCCAGTGGTGGTTTGTTTCATCTAGAAATCAACAGGTCAATTAATTAATTAAATGTGAGGACGCTAATGGTGCTCTCTTATCTATTTACAAAATGCAAGCTTTTTTTTAAATAACTTTTTATTGAAGATTTTACATAACAATAGTGCATACACTTCCATATATACATTTAAATGCATCATTATTGTATGTTGACAGCTCATCCAGTAAGTCATATGAGTTCAAAAGTTATACATTTCCCTTTTCAAATTGGGCTGAGTCAGACGTTGACCTAAATAAAGATGGAAAGGCTTGTTAAAACCTAAGGTACAACATGCAGGTAATTCTACGTGAAACATGTAACATCAATGTATAAACATAAAAACGAAAATAAAATCGACATATACAACTGCCCAGAGTACAAAATGAAGCAACTATTATCTTAAGGCCATTCACCTCTAAGTTGTACAAGAACGGTATGTCTTTAATAGTTATTTTATTTCCTTAATGGATTAAACCATTTTCCTAAGGTGGATAAATGGGTATCAAAAACTATCCACTTTTTAGTCATAAGCAAATATGCTACAGCTGAGTGTAAGAAATAGCTATAAAATATTAGAAATATACTTATGTCAGTTCATTTTTTTTTGCAAAATGACTGTATATTTCCAGTAATATTTCCACAATATGTGTGTATCTCTCAGCTTATAGCAACAATTAATTTCAAACAAAAGTGGTATACTCTCCTGCATTTAAACTCAATACCACTGTCTTTTAATGTTGTTTTAAGGGGCAATCCCTCCTAGGACCAACCTGTAAATGCTACAAACAAGAATACACCGAATTCTTATCACCTACCCTAGACATTAGGCCTAAGTTAAATATCAATATAATGACCACTATATTCATAGACAATATCCCACTAACCAACCTAGAATAGGCAATAAACATACATTAAATACACAAATGATAGCTTTAAAAAATATTAATTCCTTAGCAGCCCAATTGCCAGCTATGCAAGGTAAACCCATGCCTAGTTTGCCCTAAATGTCTACTAAAGGCCTAATTCAGCTCCTGCTTTAACATCCCTATTATTAATTTGACTCTCTCATCGGGGCCTGCAAGCCATACATTTCCTAGGGGATAAAATAATAACATCATATGCAATACATTACGTATTACATATTACATACACAGACAAAACTACACTTCCATCAGCACCATGGAGCCCTTCTAGACCCTTGAAATGAGGGCCCAGTTGGCTGCAATGCTGCTGAAAGTGTTCAAAATAAATACAAATGGCAACTTACCCCACAGGAAATCTGTAGCGTCTCCCCCCGAACCACCTAGAACTAATCCACAACAATGACAAATCTTGTGGGCCACAATTCACTATAAAATACACATGGTGTTAAATAAGAAAAAACACAACAGAAACAAGAAATTAATTTAAAAAAAATCTTCAGCCAAATAACGAGCCCAATCCAGTGCATGTTCACCTCCTGAAGGCACATTTGAAATGCAAAGAAAAAAAAACTCCATCTACCAAGTTTTCATCCTCCAATGAGGCTCCATTTCTGGGCCCAACAATTCTCTTCAATCCATGTCTATGCTTATCTCTTGATAAGCCATCCTCAATGTTGATTGCAGACATTGCTCCTCTGCTGTTTGAAGGACAGTAATTTGTCTTGATTTCCTCATAAGAGCTGTCTCCCCCTCAGGTCCCAGCTTCAAACTGATATGAGCGTAAGTGTGAGTGGGTGGGTTTTTTATAGTGGACCTAGCCACTTGACTTTATGAGATGCGAGGGGGTGGGGGTCTCCTTTAAAAAACCCATCCACTTACCCTTACAGCATTTTGAGTGAACACCAGCTTCTATATAGAAATTAAAAAGATTGAAGAAAAGTTGAATCTCCTTCAAGCAACACAGGATCAATTTGTACAATCAACACTGAGGACGGCTCATCCAGGGACAAGGATGGAGATCGATTGAAGAGGGTCATCATTCTAATGAATTAGGCCTCATTGGAAACAGAAGATTTGTTGGAGGGGAGGAGGGGTGGGAATGGGGTTTTGTGATTTTTTTTTTCTTTTCTTCATGAGCCTTTAAGAAGTGAAGATGTCCTTGGCCACTTTGTTTGGCTTAAGATATTTCTATTTCTTGCTTATGTGGTGGGTTTTTTTTAACACCATGTGGATTTTAGGGCCAATTGTGGCCAAGAAGGCTTTTCATTTTTGTGGATTGTTTCCTGAAAGTTCTTGGAGGCCCTAAACATGGAGAGTGGGCTAAATTGGAATTTGTATTTACTTTTAACCCCTTCAGGCCAACTAGGCCCTCATTGTAAGGGTCTAGGAGTGTAAGGAATCCGTTTCTGGGGTTGGCTGGAGCACACCCCTGCAGAGTTGGTGAGCTCTCAGACAGACCTCCCCTTGGATCTGCAAGCACTATCACCTGTGCTTGCAATCACTGCAGTGCTCTCTCTGCTCTGTCATTGGAGGAATACCCACACACCCCTGTCTGTGGATTGACTATCTGCCATTCTTATACTGGGTTCTCCCTTTCCCTCATTGCTGAGCATAAACCAAGTTGGACTTGGATGTAAATTTGTTTGCCACAAACTACCTTGCCTTAGCCTTGCCTTGTTCCTGAGACCTGCTGCATTCACCCCAGACAGAGGTCTGCTTCCAGGTTCCTGTACGGAAGCTCTGGATCCCCAGTTCTAGTCTTGCTTTGTTCCTGAGACCTGCTGTATTCACCCCAGGCAGAGGTCTGCTTCCTGGTTCCTGTACTGAAGCGCTGGATCCCCAGTGCTTGCCTTTCCTTGTTTCTGAGACCTGCTGCATTCACCCCAGGCAGAGGTCTGCTTCCTGGTTCCTGTACTGAAGCGCTGGATCCCCAGTGCTAGTCTTGCCTTGTTGCTGAGACCTGCTGCATTCACAGAAGGCAGATGTCTGCTTCCTGGTTCCTGTACTGAAGCACTGGATCCGCAGTGCTAGTCTTGCCTTGTTTCTGAGACCTGCTTCATTCACCCCTTGCAGAGACCTTTATCATGGGCCGATCCCGCTCCTCGTGCAGAGGACATTCCCGCGATTCAGCTGCTATGCGGAAGCGCTTCACACCAGTCTACCTGTTGCCGAACCCCAGCCTGGATATCGACTACTCTGACGTCCCCAACTCTGACCCAGGCTTGTCCATGGATTACCCTGCCTTCTCCAACCCTTAACCGGCAACAATTGACTACGAACTGCTCAATCCAGAACTGGCTTTGTGTCTAAGGTCGGTGTATTCACATCCCCACCTCAGCACTGCGGTCCGGTCCCGGTTTGTGGCGAGCACGGCAGTTACAAGGAGAGACCCATGGTACTGAAGGGGTTACAACTATTATTTAGTAATGTTTATGTATTTAATGTGTAATGTATTGCATTCTATGTGATTTTAATCCCCACGGACCTGTAAACCATTGAGTTGCCATACATTACAGGCCCTACTGGAGGGTCAAACTAGGGTTGAGTAATATACTGTAACCCCCTGCGTGACACAATCAACACACTAGCACTGCCCAATGTCAGGTTCCTCTCCAGTATTCCATTAACATGTGACATGATGGACATAAACTCAGCCAATGATCGGACTGTTGAAGAGGCGGGGCTTAGGGGAGAGGAGCCTTTAATAGGGGTGCACAGGACTCGTGGAGTCGGATCTGCACAAGCATGAATGAGTTCAGGCTCGATTGAGTGTAACCTGGGGCCAGTCTTTGTCCAGATAAAACAGAGCGGACATTGACTAGAGGGAGAACAGTACAGAGATGTCCAGCACATCAGCCGGATGATGCAGAGTTGCCGATCGCCATCGGAGGGGACCCGCAACAGTTGCCGTTAAAGTGATATCAAAGTATTTTATGAAGTACAGGCATGCTAAACTTTGTTGCATTAAAGAGCTCCAACAGTGTGCTCACACCATCACATAGGCCTAGATACCCAGGATTGTGTGGTCGTATCACTGATACTGACATACAACCGCGCAGCGTTTATGTGTAGTGTTATGTTGATGTGCTGCTATGTGGTTTTGGTGATTCTTTGTTAAGAATTACAAGGTTCCCAAGTTTCTATATTATATGTATCTATAAAATCCGTTGTCACATCTGCATTGTGTTTGTTTCCCATTGTCTGACCGCAAGCCACGTGTGGCATAACATTTATTCATAAAGGACTTGGGCCCCCACAAGTCTGGGGCCTGTGATAAAGAGATGTTGCACACCTGTATATGGTAATACCACAGTAATATAATCTCACAGTGTGCTGATATGGGCGTTTACCTATTATCGCGTTATTGGTGCTGGTTCCTTTGGTGAAACGTGCAACGTTGAAGCTGCTGCGCTGTGAAGTCTCTCACTGCCTCTCTCTCCGAGTCCCCCCTACTTTCTTGCTCCTGAATGCAGACTCAGAGAGAGGAGGAGCTTCTGGCAGCACAGGGAGAGAGTGTGAGACAATTGGCTGCAGCACTGAGGATTGTAAGGTAGGAACTACTCTCTTCACTTGTTTCCTTCTTCTGTTAATCCCTTCCTTCCTCCACCCCATGGGAAATTCTTAACCCCATCTCATCCCCTTCTGGGTCTCTTAATCCCTTCCCCTTCCCCCCATGGGCCTTAGCACCTTCCACCCTCCCCCGGGGGGCCTGTGACCTCTTCTAGCCTTCCCCTGGGACCCTTAGCTTCTCCATTCCCACAATCACCCTGGGCCCAACCCCCTTCCATGTCTGCACTTTGCCCTTTCTCACCTAGACTACTTCATCACCCTAACATCCCCCTCATCCCATCAATCTCATTCTTAGATACTTACGCCATTTAAAAACACATTTAATTTATAAAATGTTAAACATTGTGTTTCCTTTTCAATACATTTTTATATGAATTGTCGAAAAATCTATTTTAATAAATTTAAAAAAAAATTATAAATGAAATGTGTTTTTAAATGGAGGAAGTATCTAAGGGTGAAAGTGATGGGATGAGAGGTGAATGGATGAGGGGTGTTTAGGGTGATGGGAAGTGCAGGTGACTAAAAGTGCAGTGCCGACATGGAAAGGATTTGGAAATGAAGGACCTTTTGTTCTAGTAAATCTAAAGATTTGTATTTCTTTTGAAACATACACACCTACAAGCTCATATTGAACCCCCAAAATAACCACAACATATATATATAAGCGTATAAGTGTCACAGAGGAATGCTACTGAGCATGGCAATATATATTTTAAACCAGAGACAGAACATGAAACACAGACAGAGCTCAGTGCTTGTCAGGAGCCAGGTGCCACGCACCTTAACACGCAGGCGCACTACTCCCCTACCTGCCCTGACGGCCGCTGATGGAGCCCAGTACTTGGGCGCTCCCACGCGCACTCCCGCTGCTTCCGTGCATGCGCGCGGCTCCTCCTCGCGCCGATCAGCGTCCTCACGCGGGCACATGCGGGCTGGGGTCACAGCAGGAGTTCCCGACTCCAGATCACGGCGCACGCGCGTGACGCGCCCGCCACGCACCCAAGCTCCGTGGCAACAGGCTCTGATTGCCTCAGCACTCTCAGCTGGCTTCCTCACCATAGTCTATCACAGGCTTTGCATGAACACGCCCCGGTTCCGCCTATTGCTCCTATTGGGCTGTCTTACCTATTTAGGCTCAGCAGTGCCACTGGCACATTGGCTGAGCATAAGCTTCCTGTTCCTGTGCTTACCTCTCTTGTCTCCTAGATATCCTGCCTTGTCTTGTTTGATCTCCCGTGTACCGACCTTGGCTTGCCTTTGGACCACTGCCTCTCTGGAACCCCGACCTTGGCTTTCCTCGACCCTCCGCAACTCTCCAACTTGAACTCGGCTCTCGGACCTCGACTATTCTACCTTCTCCAGCACCGACCCCAGCGACTAGTACCTCCAATGTTCCGTACTTCTATTACCCTCAACTCGGCAAGTATTCACAACTCCTCTACCCTCCCTGCTCTTGACCTGGTGCGAGCAACTACACACACTCCAGATCAGATTCCCGTGCCTGTCGGTGGTGTTTACTCTATTCCCACCTCAATACTGAGGGTCTCGTCTAGTTTGTGGTGGGCACAGCATGACAGTATGCTCAGCCCCACAGACATAGACCCCTCTGAGGTGGGAAACATCCTGGCGTCACATGCCACCATGTTTTCCAAATTGGAAAATTTTTGGATCAGTCCAGCCGCCGCATGGATTCTCTGCAGCAGGATTTTAGATCTCTTACGGTTCAGGTGCAGAACATTTCCGCTCCCACTCCTGCGATTCCTCCCATTGAACCACCAGTAGATGCTTCGTCTTCTGAACCCCGACTCCCGACACCTAACCGATTTTCTGGAGACGCCTTGGAATGTCGCGGGCTCCTAAACCAATGTTCTATCCAATTTGAGATGACACCCGCCCGTTTCCCTTCCGCAAGGTCCAAAATTGCCTACATTGTCTCCCTTCTCACAGGTGATGCCTTGTCCTGGGCTTCCCCCATCTGGGAGCAGAGGACCGACCTCACACAAGATATCAGACGATTTGCCAAGGAATTTCATCGGGTCTTTGACACTCCTGGGCATAGAGTGACGGCTGCCTCTTCCCCATCACCCAAGGGAATCGCCCAGTGGCCAGGAACGCTCTGGAATTTCGCACCATCGCTTCTGAGACGGATTGGAATAACGAGGCCCTGTCCTCCGCCTTCTGGCAAGGTCTTTCGGAGTCACTCAAGGACGAACTGGCTGCTCAAGAACGTCCATCCGATTTGGAGGAGCTCATTGCGCTCTGTATTAGCGTGGACCAGCGCCTCTAGGAGCGTAGAGCAGAACATTCACGACACCAACAATTCCCTCACCAAGAGGAAGAATCCTGTGGGCTTAGTGGCATCGACGGAAGGCCACTCCAACCGGCTTTTATCGTCCTGCAGGCCATTGAACTGTCTCTCTTTATTGACGGGATCCATATGGAGAGGATTTCTCTCGACGTCATCCACTCGCCCTCCGTAGAGATTATCCTGGGGCTTCTGTGGCTTCAATGCCACAATCCTCTCATCAACTGGACCGACGAGAGGCCCATCACTTGGAACACCCAGTGTGCCACGTCCTGTGCTCCCTCGATGCAACAAATCTGCATTCTGACGACACCCGTTGTGGAGCAGTCCTCCTTACCTGAGGTCTACTGGAGTTTCCGTGACGTCTTTGACAAAGTCAAGTCCGAAGCATTACCCCCACACGATCTTTTGATTGTCCTATTGACCTTCTGCTTGGATCCACTCTCCCCCGAGGGAGATCCTACCCACTTTCTCTCCCAGAGACCAGGGCCAAGTCTGACTACATACAGGAAAACCTAAAAAAAGGGTTCATACGCAAATCTACTTCCCCTGCCGGTGCAGGCTTCTTTTTTGTGAAAAAGAAAGATGGCAGCCTCCGTCCTTGCATTGATTATAGAGGCTTTAACAAGATTACTCTCAAAAATCGGTATCTCCTACCTTTAATCTCATAACTGTTTGACGCTTACAGGGAGCAACTATATTCACCAAGCTTGATCTTCGGGGCGCTTACAACTTGGTGAGGATCCGGTCGGGCGATGAGGGGAAAACGGCATTCAACACACGAGACGGCCACTATGAATACTTGGTCATGCCATTCGGCCTTTGCAATGCTCCAGCGGTTTTTCAAGATTTTGTTAACGAGATTTTCAGAGACCTTCTCAATCACTTCCTAATCGTGTATCTCTACGATAGTCTAATCTTTTCCAAATCTCTCCCAGAGCACATCAAACATGTCAAGCAGGTACTAGTTCGCCTCCGTGAGAACCATTTGTATGTTAAAGTGGAGAAATGTCAATTCCACCGAAGTTCTACATCATTTCTGGGGTACATTATCTCGGACGCTGGTTTTGCCATGGATCCCGCCAAACTCAAAGCGGTCTTGGATTGGCCCATTCCGACGTCTCCCAAGGCCATTCAAAGATTCCTGGGTTTTGCCAACTATTATAGGAGATTTGTCAAGAACGTTTCGTCCATTGTCGCTCCCATTGTTGCCCTTACTAAAAAGGGGGCAGATAAATCCTCTTGGCCGCCTACAGCCACTCAATCCTGGGGCATCAATGGGTTAAACCCTTTGCTACTATAGGTTTTTGCAATGGTTATTACATTACCATATGGTAGAACATTTTTCTATTTGCATGTGGGAGTTTGGCATTAATGGAGGAAATTGCAATAGTGTCCTTCTCCATTATCGCTACACACCCAAGCAAATTAGCTAAATATCACATGGCTAATGTGCATATATAATTATTTGTGAACAGGGTGTTAAATGGGAGATAATATTTGAAGTATTTCAAATGAGATAATATTTTTTTTTCCCCATAACGTCAAAGATGATTTCCTATTTAATGACTTTTACTGTATTTCTGCTGATGGGTGAGGATACATAACTGTTATGCAGTCAGACTAAACAAAGTGAGCATTACGTTTCATGGTATACACATGAGAATGAATGCTAGAGTGATGGAAACAATACATACAGTATTCATAAAATCTAAAATAGTTGGTAAAGAGAAACTGAGTTACATAAACATTGAAACATTTGACGGCCCACCTAATCTGTCCATTTTCTTATCTGCTGTACGTTGCTGTGAGTTGTAAATGATTTTTGTGCATGATTACATTTGACAATCATGCCCTGCTAAAACGTAGTATAAAAATGACACAACAGGCCTACATTACCGAGCAAACAATAGAAGCCTTTACTGAACTTCCAACGATGATGTCTGAAATGTCTCATAGATAAACTCTGTGATATAAGCTACATTTGAAACTGGTTTTACCTTACAAGGCCAGACTGTTGCCTAGTTACACTACTCAGCTCTTTTAGACAGTAGTTTTACTGGCTCCTGAGTGCTAGTAAAAAATAGAAATGTAAATAAAAGCTTGAAAAATAATTATTTCTGTTCTTAGCACTAGCATTTACATTGTGTAGTTGGGAATTTAATATTAGATAGTGTTTAACATTAATTTTTTTATAGAAATTAATTGACTTATGCAAAATGATCACATAATCTTTTTATGTTTAGCTAGTGGAGAATCCATCTCTCAAAATATAAACAACTACAGAGGGTGACTGAGTTATGAGCTTAAGAGTCAAGTGGTTTTTAATATAAGATTATCCATCATTTACATTTGTTTTCTATGGTTGAATACTAATGATTTTTGTTTCAAATTTTTTTATTAGGCATTGATACAGCATACAGTGTGACAGTTATATCTTAGCCTAATACAGGATTTTTTCTTTTTCCTTGACACAGTCTCAACATGCCCCCGGCCCTTCTTCTCGGACCGTAGGGGCTAGCGAGGGGCGGGAGGGGGGGGGGGAGGAAACAGAAATAGAGAGGGTAGGAGGGGGGGGAGTTGGGAGGGGGTGGGGGATGTCCCATCCTCCTCAGTGTCCCATATGGAGTCTCTCCTTTGACCTGATCATTCTTAGTTGTGGGGGGGAGTTGGGACAGGGTTAATTTTATGCTTTTGGCGCCACGTGCACTGCTCGTGCCGGCGCATCTTGGCTCCTTGAGGTTGCCTCTGTGCTCCACGGCGAGGGGGGAAATATTTCGTGACCCCCTGGGTCTGTTGGGCCTTCGGTCTGCCCGTCATTGCTCTAGGTATTGTAGGTTAAGGGGAGAGTTTTTGGGGAGTGGAATTTGGGGGGAAATGTATCTATTGCACTGGTTCTATGCAGGGGTCTGAGGAACTCCTCTCTCACTCAACCATCTCCGTCGGCATCCTGGCCACGCCCTGAATACTAATGATTTTTAAGATTTCATTCATATTTAAAAAATTTATTGTTTCAGTTTGTAGGCAGAGTGTGTTATTAAATAGCCTCTGAATTTGTGTGTAACCATTTCAGACCTGGATTTCCTGCTCTTATAGTTAAGCAAAGCAACTGATGATCATAAGTGGTGTTTCTGTCTGTAAATACTAAGGTGGTTATTTATCAAAGTCTAATGGCGGCGAAACTACTGTGCTAGATTTATCAAAGGAAAAATACCATTGCTTTCAATTTTAAACAGTTTTCTTTAGAAATTTGGTTCACTTTTTGTACCTCAGTTTTGCATCCAGGACGCCTTGACAAATAATCATCTAATTCATTTCTGCAATCTAGTTGGTGGCAATAAAATGAATGGTTAATGTTACTGAAACTACTTGTATTTATTTATTATTATATTATTATTATTATTATTATTATTCAAAACTATTGCTGATGATTTTAAGCACATTCCATATGCCTTGCCAAGCACTCATTGCTTATAGGAGTTCCCCTATATATCTTTATCTTCAGCACTTGTTGATCCGCTCCTGGATTAAAGCCTTCCCAATAATCTCCAGGTAATGCGATTGTGAGCTTCTCTTCTCTGTGTTGCTCCAACATATTTTCTGATATTCTCCCATCTTACTTTTGGTCATCATCTTGGTCTTTTAATTTCCTTTGGAATCCAGTCGAGCACCATCTTTGTCCAATGATGGTCATTTCTTCTTGTGATATCTCCAGCCCACTAACATTTTAATTTTCATCCGTGTGATGAGGTCACAGACTTTTGTTTGATTTCCAACCCATTCATTCTTTTTGCTGTCTCTTCTGGTAATACCCAGCATACATCTCTCCATACTTCTCTGAGTATGAAGCTGTATGAAGCTCTTGAATTATCTTCGCATTTAGGGTCCAAGTTTCACATCCATACATGATCACAGGTAGAATACACTAGTCAAAAACGTTCTTCTTAAGGCACAGTGGAAAGTTCCCTTCAATGGTTATCTTGTTTCTTCAAAATACCTTCTATCCCATCTTCATTCTCCTATTGATTTCATTCAAAAGGTTCCCATCCATTGATACTTGCAAGGTGGACATAGTCTTCATCGTCTAGTTCTATTCCATTAATTTTGATATTTGCAGAGTTTACACATTTGTTGAACATCACTTTGGTCTTTCTGAGATTCACATGGAGGCCCACTTTCTTACTTGCTTTGGGGAGTTCTTTGATTTGGTGCTGGAGGTTTCCTGGACTTCTGACAAAAATAACAATGCAATCTGCAAATCGTAGTTGGAGAGAGAATGGGAGGGACAATAAAGGAAGGGAGATAATGGAGAAATGGATGGTTGAAAAAGAGAACGCAGTTGGTTGAACTTGCCCTGGGCGCAAAAATACCAAGTTTCTCCTCTGTGTGTGTGTATATATTGTGAGTGAGTGATGGAGTGTGTATATATTGTTAAGGAGTAATCAACTTCTTCACTACGAGACAGGCATACTACACCCTAGATGTATGCTGTGCTAGGATGTGAACAATTAACTCCAGAGCAGGGCTTTAAAAGGCAGGAAATGGGTCCCTGTCAGTGCTACCTGCAGAGTAATGGGTCCCTGTTGCAGAACCTGCAGAGACAGGTTAATAGGCCATAGTGATTTCCCAGAAGGGTGAACGTGTGAGCTAGAGGTCTCTGTAGCTGTGAACAAGGTTAGCCAGGCAGGAGGAAGTCAAGCTGCCCAGAAGATGTGCCTGGCACAGGATTTGGACTTTCCTCAGGGGCCTACAGTAAAGTAAAGACAATTTAGACTGCTTTTGTTGTCTGTGAATCATCTATCCCTGAGTTTTGTTTAACCATCTGGGATAGTTAGGAGCAAGATAGGTACTGTGCTTTTAGTACTCAGGGAGGATCTAGGCATTTTGTTTGATTGTTGTTTTGTTTTATGCCTGTACGAATAAACCTGCTAACATTCTTATGCTTCCTGCCTTTAACATGATAGCAAATATCCTGCATCATGGCAGAATTGTCACAATATGTCTGTCTGTCTGTCCTCTTGATTTCTATAAACCCATGACCTCTATCTAGTGTGTTGTCTGCCTCTACAGATATCAAGGCATGTTCTCTCCTTCCTCCTCAAGACTAATTTCATATCTAATTTTCTCCTAAGCTGAAGATTTCTAGACTTTTTCCCTTTTTATTTGCTTTCTTCCAGGGCACCGACTCACTTGTGCTAAATTTAAGGCCACCAACTTCAGTACCTTGCACGCAAAATCATGCCATAGGATGTGCCCCCTTGCTGCCTTTGCTAAGGTTTCCTTTCTCACCCTACATAAAGATTATATCAACTGTGATGTGAGAAACACTTGCCAACATTTGTAAGCGCAGAAAATGAAGGACATTGTCAAAATAAATCAGGACAACTTCTCACATCTCTAGTCAACAGTCATTAGGGCCTCAGCTCAACACCCCAGCACTGCCTAAACTTAACCTGGTCAACAGGGCCTTAGTGCGACAGGTCCAGGACTCAAAAGGCCTAAATGCCACACTCATAATAGACTACACACTGCAATGTTTACCCACATCTTGCTCTCCCCTTCCAAAAAAATAAAAAGAATAAAAAAGAAGCTGGGGAGCACAATACGAATGGTAATAACCCCTATGAGGTAAATTAGATCTGAGTAAACAAATACGGGTGCTATGCTTGATGCTCAAAGGGTCTGGAGCCCCAGACAAAGCATCAAGCTTTCATTTCGAGCATGAGGAAAACTGAGACCAGTCGAAACGCGTTGCTCCATTGTCAAGAGTTTCTGGACCTAGAAGGCCACCGTAGAGACCCGTTTGTGGTGCATTCCAGCCCCTGCGTTCCAGTAGCAGTTGCCCGGATGCGGAAGCACCGCACGCTAGGAAGGAGCAAGCCCCGCGGACTCTGCCTAGGCTTACTGGGGACCTTTTGTACTTTCCATTTTGTAAGTGCACATTTTTATTTTAAGTGTCCTATTAAACCTTTTATACCATCCCACCTTGTGTCCCACTACTACTGTGGAGGTGAGTCCGACCTGTGACCTAACATAGACACACACCGGAGCAGCCTCCAGGGAGAAGCGGCGTTCCCAAGACTGCTGTGAAGGGAGACAGAGCCATCTGATGTGACCGAACTCACACAGGCCCGCGTGAGTATTCATATTATTTATTTATTTTCTCCCCCCCCCCCTTGTCACCTTTAAAACTTCCATGCTCACGGAGGTCTGGGGTGCTACACAGACTAGCTTGCCTGTTTGATTTGCTGCATCAGGCATTAACCAGACTTACTCTCCTTGCGTCTCATCCAACACTTTGGGGAGAACTTTTAATTGCCATTAGGTGCCAAGGAGCTACATATAGTGACAGACCTAGTTCTGAGTATCCACTCTAATAGGAAGAACAACATATTTCAAAGTGTCTGTGCTCACAAAAGCCAGTGTGCAGGTGGTGACACATGAATCAGGCTATTTAACCCCTTTCAGTGCCGGCACTGAGCACATGTTTCCTATACCAAGCTAACACTGGCTGTCTCTCTGTGTATCTTCACCGAGGGGGAGTTCGAGCAGACCCATTACGGAGTGTGCAGTATCCAGACATAACAACAGGATACCTCTGAGTACATGCACTCACATAGGGCCGTGTGAGTGGAATCTTATTTATTTATTTGTAGTATTTCAACCCTCCACATTCCATCAAGGGGAAGTGCAAGCTTGGGCATTAGGGTAACCCGATCCCTCTTTTCCTGCATACCCCATATCTCTCTCATTGACTGACCTTTTGCTTTGTATGTATCTATACAGAGGAGGAGTTTACATACCAGAAGTAAGTATACAGAAGCGGAAGACGACCCTTTGGGCTACACCTCAGAAGATCTAAAGATACCATTATACACCAGCGCTCATACAGGGCCGTGTGATTTCTATTTCCCCAGTTTGATGCTTTGTCTGGGGCTCCAGACCCTTTGAGCATCAAGCATAGCACCCGTATTTGTTTACTCGGATCTAATTTACCTCACAGGGTTTATTGTACTCCCATACCATTCGTATTGTGCTCCCCAGCTCCTTTTTTTTTTTTGTCTATGTTAAGGATCCCAGATAGATCCTGGTGGGGTTGAGCCGTAGGACGAAACTCCAAACACAGGGGGGATTACACATCCCCCATAGCAGGTATCACATCTATACTGCATGTACGTTTAAGAGAGCGCCCAGGTACCATCTGTTCTTTTCTCCCCTTCCAATCAAGTCTTTGCTTTTATCCTAATCTCTTTCCTTATCTGCCTCGATCTATGACTTGCCATTACCCACCTAGACAATTTTTGTGCGTACCCTAGTCACCCATTTCTGGCAAGCTTTCACAGGATTGTTCACAATCTTGTCTGGGCCTTAATAAGCTTGTTTGTCACATGTAAGAGAATATTGTTGCTCATTGGTCTTCTCCACAGAAGTTTTTATTTTTTGTGTATGCTTATTTTCACTCTAGGTAGGTTGGCGGAGGTACAGACGTTTTTGGTCTCCATATTTCCTGTTCTACAGTATATTAAGTGTGCTTGGAAAGAGAAAGCCCACAGGTACAGTATCTTATTCAGTTACAGATATAGCAGCTTTCATTGCTCCGGCTGATATCAACATTTCACTTTATAACGTGGAATATTACAGAGTTTACATAGGACTCAATGGGCGCGATAATATCCCTTCATAACACTACAGTGGGAGTAACAACCTTTGCTACATCCAGTGGTGGATTTCCTATTAGGCCCTAAAGGCCCAGGCCTCAAGCGGCAAAACTTGGGGGCAGCAAAGATGTCCGCCCCCATATAACGATGCCGCGCTCTCAGGACTATCGGGCCTGATGGGAAGGCACTTACATGTGGCGGCCTCCTCCTTCTGAATCACAGTATTAAATGACGTTGCGGACATCACCGTGATGTCACACGGTGTCTCGTTGCCATGGTATCGCACCGTCAAATGTTATTGTGATGTCGCGTTACCATGGCAATGCGACACCATGCAATGAAACGTTGGTGACGTCCACGGCGTCATTTCACGCTGCGATTTGGAAGCAGAAGGAAGGCGGCAGCAAGGAGGCGGCCGCCGCAGCTAAGTGCCATGGGGTGGCTGATCTTGAAACCTGTCTCTGGCTATGTCTGTAACTTGTTTACCAAATTATTGTCTGTCTTGGTGCACTTCAAGGGCTACAATTCAAGGGCTAATGTCTACACTTATTTAGTGCTAGCCATTGCAGTATTTCATTAGCAATGCAAGAATCTATAACGGGGCAATCCCTCGTAGGACCAAAGTGAACTAATTCCATGGACATGCTGAAGAGTCTCATCTGGGTTATTTATATTTTTTACAGTATATCCACATGTGACAGCTATAAGTATTATTTTTTGTTTTTTTTTACGTTAGATTTCTTTTGGCTGCTCCATTTTATATGATGTCGCTGTGTGTTCAGCAATGGCTTGTACCGCCAGAGTCCCTCATTCCCACCTGACCTTCTATTTATTGGTACTCTGATAAGGACAGGGTGGGATAAGGGTGAACAAAACTCTTGATTGACAAACACTTCCCTATTCAGAGGCCCCTAAGAAATTCAACCGTCTCACTGTGTGAGACTGCACCTTAAATATTTCATTTTAACCTATAATGTCTTTGTTTGTGGAAGAGATATATGTAGCCCCGGTAAGAAATGGGGGCTATATATCTTTCTCCTGCTGATGTAAGTCCTTCTATGGGCAGGCCGCCAGTAATTATCATGGGTTCCCCCCGCTTCAAGCCCTGCCGTGATTGGTAGAGGTAGGCCCCTGACTCTGTGTGCAGGCATGAGACACAGGGGAGGGCCTGCTGACATCATGAGGGGTGGGGCTGACTAAACTTAGTCCTGCCTGTTCCTGTAAGTGACAAGCAGTTCTGTCCTGGGAGCAGAGAGTGCTGGAGTGTCTGACCTGCAAGGTCATGTTTAGAGTGACACCTGTGCTTGGAGAGGAGGGAGAAGACCAGCCTGTTTAGAGCTGATAAAAATATAAGTGGACCAATGCCCCTCACCCTGCTCAGGGGATGAGGGGGGGATCTTGCCTCACTCAGAGGGTATACCCTTGGGGTGGGTGTCGGGGGTATTGAAGCCCCATACAGCCCATCCTGCAGGGGTACAGCCTGGAGGAGAAGGAGAGGAGGACAAGACCCTGTACATTGTACATGCTGCTATGAACTGCTGCTGTGTGCTGTTACAAGGACAATAAAGAGACATTGCTGCTTTATACAAAGACTTGTGTGTGTGAGATTGAAATCTCTCGCCCTGAGACCAGGGCTTCTCTGGGAGGATTTCACCTTATTCATTAAGGCTCGCCAGAGATGGAGGCGCTGCACCACCGATGCTAAAGAAGATGGAGGCATATACCCCAGAAGCCTGTCCCTGTTATCCCCAATACCACCGCGGGAGACTCAGGCCCTCCTGTTACCAGCAGGTATGCACCACCAACATACACGTAGCCAGTCCTCACTACACCCTAGGGGTCCAGTCTGCGACCGGGGGGGGGGGGGGACAAGGGTTACATATATATTATTTTTTTTAACATAGGATTGAAGCAGGGCATCTCCGGAGCTGAACCCCATTCATTTCAACTCCGGGGACCCTCGGCTTCCTGAGATACCTCCATAGTGGGTGCCGAAACTGATGACTTCCCATTAGCCTGCAGGGCGTGGGAGCTCTGATACTCCGCCTGTATGTGAACCCTGCTTCGTTTACTGGCACCCCCTATGGAGGTAAGTATCTCGGGAAGCAGGGGTGATCGGGACCGAAATTAATGGTGTTCATTTCCAGAGACTCCCTGCTTCAATCCTATTTAGAATTTTTTTTTAAAATTTACAAACTAAATCGCTGCCTTGGATTGCCTCTTTAAATGAGAATTCCATTTGTTTGAAGACGCACATCATATATATGAAGCATTTATTTTTTGACAATCCATGTAATTGTACTTGGAGCTCAGTGGGAATAATGTAGATGCAGATGGTTATTATCATATAAACTGCAGTGAATCATCAATCAGGTACAGAATCCCACTTACCATTATACTTTCATCCTGAAATAGAATGCTTAGGGGGCTATGCACTAAGCTCCGTTAAGTCACTTTTAGAGCGCAAAGTGCTCTTAGAACGTGCTTTTGCGCTCAACCCGATGCACTAAGCAACGCAAACAGGCACTTTGAGCTCTGAAAATGACTTTTTATGGAATTTTTTCTAAGTCCAACTTTGCTCATTCGTAACCCTGTTTGCATTAAATTCTGCCTTTAAGCGGGATGCACTAAGCTACGCAACCTTAGCGTACGCGAAAGCTGCGTTGATCAGAACATGTCAGGTCAGAGTAGACGCAAAAAAAGCTGGACTTAGAAAAAATTATTGCTTTTTATCTTTGCATGCGCAACACCCATACAACAGGCCGGCGGGTGTCCCCGGCTGACCCCGCGGGGGTCCCCGAGGGAGCCCGGGGGTCATGCGGGTGTCCCCGGCTGACCCCGCGGCCGTCCCGGGGTCCCAGCAGGAGTCCCGGGGTACCCGCCGCGAGCCTACGGTACCAATGTTGCACCTCCAAAAATAATAAACAATATTTACAGTATAACTAAATACACCCCCCTAACACATACTATACAGTAATGGGCAAAATTACTATTATCCACATATGGATAATAATGTATTTGCCCATTTTAAATACATATAAACTACAATAAAAACAGTAAAAACATATTACACTTACCTTTTACAGGCACCCATGATGAAGGCCGTCTTCATCTTCATTTTCATGCTGCCCATGCCCCTCCGGTGCTGCAAAACATGCACACCAATCACAATAGCCAATGTAATGTCCCCTAACCCCTTAATCACCATAGCGGTTATTAACCGCTACAGTCATTAAGGGGTTAACCCACCCTCACCCACCACTCGGGAGGCCTACATACCCTCCCCAACTAACCCCCCACCCCATGAGGCCTAACCACCCTCACCCACTACCCAGCCGGGGGGCCTACCCACATACCCTTGGGGCCAATAGCCCCTTCCACCACCCCCAGTACCCACAATAAAAACAATACACAGCCCCACAATAAACATCATTCTATTTATTAAATACATTACCCACCCCCTGGGCCCCCCCACCATAAATGCATGATTTATCCTTTTACATACAGGGTTCATACCCCAGGCCTACGCAAGTCCCTGGTGGGCCCGACGGGTCACCTCACAGACCTACAGGTTACCAGCAACTTGTTTCATACTGGTTCTGGAGGCCTGTTGGTGAGTCCCGCCAGGCACCATGGCCCACCACGTGGTCTCCGCGGGTCACCGTGGGCCATAATTGGGTCCCAACGGTAGGCCCGCGGATGTCTGGGAGCCCCGGGTCAGACCCACAGGTGTATGAGGGGCCTCGGGTGGTTCCCACGGGTGTCGGTGGACCCACGGGTGCTCACTATGGGTCCGCGGTGCCCCCAAGGATGTGGGGCCACCGGTTCTTCCCTGCAGACTATGGGTCTGCGGTGCCCCACAGATGTGGGGCCACCGGTTCTTCCCCGTAGGTGTCACCCGTGGACCACGCAGCCTGATACCCGTGAGATACCAGAGGATACCTCAGGTGATCTCCAGAGGTCTCACGCAGAACCAAAAGGAACAAACCCTGAATGTAAAATAAATAAACCTGACCAACACATACAGTACAATAATGTGCAAAATAACTATTATCCAGATATGGATAATAGATTATTTGCCCATTATGAAACAAATAAAACATGCATAAATCAAAACATGAATTTTTAATCATAAAATCACCACATAGCAGGTTACAATAAATCCAGCATCGATTGTAAATATAAACCAACAAATCAGCAGATACACAAATGTATATGAAATGTCACACAATTGCATGGAGTATGTACATGATGCAATTAATCTGTGCATCATGTAACACTATGCAAAATATATGTAACAATAAAATACACTATGAACAATGTCCCCTAACCAGCAATGCCATCATGAAAATCAAATAGAAACTAAGCAACATCAATACAATTAGTATCAATCAATTAATCCATTTCCTCAAACAATTACAATCCAATACAAATCAATTATACAATTCCCTATTCAATTCCTAAAACCAAACCATTGCCAAAAGAATTCTAATTTAAAGTTACCACCATCATTCTAATCTAACTACCAGAAATAAGCCATTACAAATAACCTGTCACTAAATACAAATTACATTATTCACAACAATGACAAAATAAAGCTGATAAATACTTTAGCCATACATGAAAAGAACATAAACATTAGCAAAACAATCAATTATTATCCCTGTATGTCTATCCATATAGATAGATAAACATAACATACAGGGGCAATATTAGAGCATAAAATACAATGCACTTACATACAAAAATCACATAGAATACACCCATTCAGTGTCCGTGAATGTATGTATATACATAGATACATTCACGGGCATTAAATGGGACTGAAAAAATAAAAGACATGAATCAAAAATAAAAAAAACCTGTAAAAGTTAAAATAATAAACTTTTCTTTTGTTTACTCACCATTAGATGCCCACTCACCGAAATCCAGGCAACCCGGAAGCACAGGAACCAATCCACAGGTAAACCATAAAATAATAAACCCTTACAAATCCACGTCTGTGTCTTTTTTCTTCTATTTGTAATCCCCCGTAGTGTGCGGGGAAGAACCGGTGGCCCCACATCTGTGGGGGCACCGCAGACCCGTAGTCTGCGGGGAAGAACCGGTGGCCCCACATCCGTGGGGGCACCACAGACCCGTAGTGCCCACCCGTGGGTCCCCAGACCCCCCGTGGGAACCACCTATGGCCCCTCAGACACCTGTGGGTCTGACCCGGGGCTCCCAGACATCTGCGGTCCTACCGTGGGGACATAATTGTGGCCCACGGTGACACGCGGAGACCACCTGGTGGGCCATGGCGCCTGGCGGGACTCACCAACAGGCCTCCAGAACCTGTATTAAACAAGTTGCTGATAACCTGTAGGTCTGTGAGGTGACCCGTCAGGCCCACCGGGGACTCGCGTGGGCCTGGGGTATGAACCCTGTATGTAAAAGGATAAATCATGTATTTATGGGGGGGCACAGGGGGTGGGTTATGTATTTAATAAATAGAATGATGTTTATTGTGGGGCTGTGTATTGTTTTTATTGTGGGTACTGGGGGTGGTGGGAGGGGGTATTGGCCCCAATGGTATGTGGGTAGGCCCCCCGGCTGGGTAGTGGGTGAGGGTGGTTAGGCCTCACGGGGTTGGGGGTTAGTGGGGGAGGGTATGCAGGCCTCCCGAGTGGTGGGTGAGGGTGGGTTAACCCCTTAATGCCTGTAGCGGTTAATAACCACTATGGTGATTAAGGGGTTAGGGGACATTACATTGGCTATTGTGATTGTTGTGCATATTTTGCAGCACCGGAGGGGCATGGGCAGGATGAAGATAAGGATGAAGACAGCCTTTATTGTGGGTGCCTGTAAAAGGTAAGTGTAATATGTTTTTACTGTATTTATTGTAGTTTATATGTATTTAAAATGGGCAAATGCATTATTATCCATATGTGGATAATAGTAATTTTGCCCATTACAGTAATGTATGTTAGGGGGCAAGGGAATGTGTGTTGTTTCTTGTGGGCAATTGTCCCCAATAAACATGCTAATGTTCCTTAACCCCTTCATTGCCTTAGCGGCTATCCGCTAAGGCAATGAAGCTGCATTAATGTAAATTTAAATAATATTGTGCGGGAACAGGGGGTCCCCTGAGCTGAACCGCATTGATTTCTGCCTCAGAGACCCCCTGCTTCCCGAGTTACAGGCCCCGGTTTGAGGCATCAGTGCCAGTGTGGACGCCATCTTTATTGAGCCCACGTCGCATCCCTGGCGCTATAAAGATGGCGGTGGCACTGGCACCTGATGCCCCATACCAGGGCCTGTAACTCGGGAAGCAGGGGGTCTCTGAGGCAGAAATCAATGTGGTTCAACTCAGGGGACCCCCTGCTCCCGCACAATATTATTAAAAATACATTAAAGCAGCTTCATTACCATAGCGGATAGCCACTACGGTAATGAATTATTGTTTATTGTTATGTGTGTTTTAATACTAGTGTAGATGTGCAGGGGGTCTCCTGAGCTGAACCGCATTGGTTTCAGCCTCAGGGACCCCCTTCTTCAGGAGATATAGGCCCCTTTATGGGGTGCCGGTATCCCCTGCAGAATTTAAATGTTCCGGTCACGTGACGCGGGAGCTTTAAAGTGCAGGGGATACCGGCACCCCATAACGGGGCCTATATCTCCTGAAGTAGGGGGTCCTCTGACCTGAAACCAATTCGGTTCAGGTCCTGAGACCCCCTGCTCATGTACACTATTATTAAAATTTATTTATTTTGTGTACGATCGCCTGTAACAGCCTTGCATGGAGATACAGAATCTCCATGCAAATGTTACATGCGGCTTTTTTTTCTATCAGCTAGCGTATGTAAAGGATAAGAACGCTAGCAGGGGGGAAAAAAGCAACACGTACGCTGTGGCTGTTCTGAGCTATTTTGAGCAGGTACGTTAAAAAATGGCCTCAAGGCCTTAGTGAATCGCGTCCCCGGCTTCACTTTTTAACGAACCTGCTTTTTTGCCAAATCAGAATGCAAAGCCATTGAGCTTAGTGCATAGCCCCCTCTATCACAGACACGAGTCAGTGTTTTTTAAATCAGCTGTAGCAGGAATAAGAAAAGGAGTATCAGATGCAGAAGGGAACTACCATATGTGAAGAGAAGAGCTATATAATGCTGGTAACATAGTTAGAAGCAAGGAATAATCTATTCATTTGCAAGAAGCTGCTGAATGAGGACAAAGAAAAAATGTCATTAACAGCCTGAAAAGAGTCATTGTGAGGAGCATAGTAATGTATTTTTGACCATGAGGTAGGTAAAGTAAAATGAGTTTACATTTTTTATTATTTTAACATTTAAACTTGAAACTATAAGAACAAAGAATAGAAACCAGTCAATTAATATTGAACCATGTTTTGACTTATGACTAATTGATTATGTAACATGTTTAGGGAGTAATTCTATTTAGTCCAAAGTGGTCGTTTGAGCCATTTTCGGCAAAAATTTGTATTAACTTCTATGGGCATTTCCATCTGAGAACGGCCCAAACTGCGACTTTTGAATATACAGTATAGAATAAAGCCCTTCAAGAATTAAGAAGGTTAATGTGGTAGAAAGGGGCCAAATAACAAGACATCAGCCTGATAGGACACGTGCTTCAATCATGGCAGCATCACAACAAAATACCCCACCCACCAAAGAATTTAAGTCTTGAGGAAGACGAAGCTAAACATGGCCAAAGGTAGAAGATTAATTCAGTCCCAGTGACTAGTATGAGAAACAGCCATTAATAGAAAAAGAAAACTAAGATACAGGGCATTAAATAGTATGGCAAGCAATATAAGGAAGTTAATGGCCTGGAATTGTGAGAACCTCTAGGTAGAGATCAGTTTGAGCTGCCAGAAGGTACTTGAGAGGTCTCAAGATAGTGGGGGTTCCACAGAAACAGTCTGTTGTGAGTTCCATGACAGCTACATTGTCTTACTATACACTCATTACAGTATATGCATTTTGTTTGTGTCTTTTCAGAGATAATATACTATATTGTGAAAGGTATCAATTCAAAAAGAAAACGAGATATAACTCTCAATGTATTACTTCCTGGTAAAACATTTTATAAATAAATATTGCTCGACCTCTCTACAGCCTTTGATATTGTCGACCACCCTTGTGTCCCTCACATTCTCCATACTTTTGGTATCCGTAACAGAGCTCTATCCAGGATTTTCTTACCTCTCCCGTCGTACTTTTAGTGCCTCCTTTTCTAACACCTCTGTCGATCTCTCTGTGGGCATACCTCAGGGGTCTGTTCTTGGACCTCTTATCTTTTCTCTTTGCACAATCTCTCTAGGTAATCTTGTCACATGTTTTAGGTTCAAATATCACCTCTATGCTGATGATACGCAAATGTACCTTTTAACCTCTGATCTTACACCTGCTGTACAGACTAAAGTCTCTTTGCTATATCATCCTGGATGGCTCTCCACTGACTCAAACTTAACATTTCAAAGATGGAGCTGCTCATACTTTCTCCCAAACCAGACACTATTTCCCCTTTCTACATTACTGTGGGTAGTACTATAATACACCCCGTATCACAAGCACAAGCACTGGCAGAGGTTAGAGGCAGGTGGCAGTGTATCATAGTCGGGTTACGGGCAGTGGTCAGCAACAGGGATTCCACAGGAACAGGACAAAAACACAAAGACAGGACTGGGGTGCAAGAATACAGGACAGGACTGAGGCAGAGGAACAGGGCTGTAGACAGGGGCTATGACAGGTACAGGTAAAGAGCAAGGAACAGAATGGGACAAGCCAGATTACAGACAAGGACCTTTATTAAACTGTAAGAATTCGGCTTGATCCGTGCCAGGTTTTGCTGCCAGTATGTGTATTCCAGGCTACCTGCCCTTTCTACCCAATTTGGCCATTGTGGTTACTGGCAGCCTGCTATATACGGCTGCACTTTCTGGTGGGTGTTGCCAAGTAAAGTTCTGTGTTTCTGCAGCTCCTGTCGGTCTTTGCTGTTGCCCTTTCCGTTACCTGTTTGGATTCCTTCTTGCTGAGCCCGGACCGTGACCCCAAACTCGCTGCCTTGTGCCTGCCCTGACCCTTTGCCTGTTGCCTGTTGCCTGGACTTTGCACCACTGCCGCCTGCCCTGACCCTTTGCCTGTTCACTGGACTCCACACCATTGCCCCCAGCCCTGACCCTGCTTCCATACTGACTACGAATACTGTTACAGGACTCTGTCCCAGGGCTCTGGTCGGTTTATTTACATCCCTACCTCAGCCTTGCGGGTCCGCCTCATTTGAGACGAGCACCGTCACATAAACAAGGACTCAATAAGTACATGAAGAGGGATCAGAAACAGGCTGTAGCCGAGAAGGGAGAGAAAAAAAAAAAAAAACAACCGCCCAGAATCTAATTGTCAAAATGCAATCAATTTACTGATGGCTGATATAATGAAACAAATAAAAAACATAATAAAACACAAGGTAAAAGCTGTACCTGTGGATTCCTTAGGCTAAGGCCCCGGTCACGGCGCTCTAATGCGCGCCCGCGCTTTTGGCTGCACGTTCCGGCGATTCCCCGGTCTGCAGCTCACTGCAGGAGCAGAGACCGGGGGGGGGGGGGCGTGGCGAAGGAGTGACGGGGCGCGGCCATGACGTCACCCGGCAGGTTCGCCCTCATTGGCTGAACCGCCGGGGGACGTGCCTAGCCACTCGACGCGAGTTCCTGCTCTCAATACTATTGAGAGCAGGAGTATCTCTCGCGCAAGCGCTGCGCCCCCCCCTCGCAGCGGGCTCGGCGCCATTGCGGGGAGGGCTCTCGTGAGCACAGCGTAGCAGGCAGCGGGGGCAAGGCCTTAGTCCGGAGTCAGGTGTTCTGGCACCAAATTCAAAGTTGGATGTTTTGCGCACACAAGTGAGCTCTTTAACATCCAGGCAAAATATGTGGGCATCTCGTCTCTGCCAGCTGATTTCTTCTCTCCACAAAATGCTGAGCACACTCAGCTTGGAGTTTTAGGCAACACACAACGCTCGCGCTGCACCAAGGAGGATGGTATCCCCACTCCTACAAGTTTGCTGAATAAAAGCTGGTCACATGTGGAGATTGTAGGAGAGATTTGAGACACCAATACTCACAAATGTTGCAAACTAGCAGCTGTGCGTGAGAAAAACAGATCGTGTCCCTTACTCAGAGCTTATCGGCTGATAATGAGTACAGTGCAGATGTTGCTACTGTTAAAGCTGAGTGCAAGCCACCCTACGTGTTTCGTAGCGCTAGACCACTTCATCAGGGTTTTCTCTGTGCCAATTTACAGACTGGTCTGTATGTCTTTAAGGGGAGCATAAGAATCCAGAGGTCTATGTGTGTATTTAACACTCATTTTT
Source organism: Ascaphus truei (assembly GCF_040206685.1). Taxonomy (NCBI): domain Eukaryota; kingdom Metazoa; phylum Chordata; class Amphibia; order Anura; family Ascaphidae; genus Ascaphus; species Ascaphus truei. The sequence continues at coordinate 97,024,974 of NC_134484.1, read as the reverse complement.
TTATTTTCACTCTTAGTAGATTTATTTTATATTTGAGTTAACAAATTTTTAATTTGCTCACTTTGTCATTGCACTCATTTACCTTGAGCACATATTTTATATAATTTTTGCATATTAAATCTAATTATGCAATAGTTATACTTATATTCACTTTATTTATTTTTAAGTTTTATATATAAACTTTTATATCTATTATTGCTATATTAGTGCACTTCACATTTTATAAGTTATTACCACGTAGATTGTAAGCTCTTCAGGGCAGGGACTCTTTCTCCTATTGCTTTATGTCTGAAGCTCTTATTCCCATTGTGTTAATATTATGTCACATGCATTGTAAAGCGCTATGTACCTGGATGGCGCTATATAAATAAATACATATATAAATAAAGATATACTTACATACACCCTACTTATGATTTACCTAAGCATGCAACAATGACCATAATGACATGGTATTTTATCTTTGTTTCTCTCTATTTTACTAAAATTGAACATATTTGCTGGGTCAGGAGTGATATAAACATATTCATGTTCAGATTTGGACAGCTTTGCAGTGCCATATTTACCTAGCGACACTTCTTAAGTGAATGAGCCTGTAATAAGGTGTCTTCTGGGGCCAGCAATTGTCTTCTGGATTACTGCCCCTTAGTAAATAGGGCCATTATGTCTTCATATTAGCCACAATTGTAAAGCATTTTCAGAAGGTACATTCTCATGGACTGAAATATGACTGTACATACTTTCAATTAAACTGAAATACTCCCATCTGTAAAGCTAAATGTACTTGTGATAAAACGAACGTTTAAAGGTTTGGATTTGGATGTATGGTTTGGCAGGCCTCAAAAGACAAAATATACCAAATACTGACACATGTATCGGTCTTGACAAGCAGAGCTTGCAAGGTTCCTTTCTGTATTCGATCTAACTACTTATATTTCACTGATGGATATACTTAACAATTAAAGAAAACATTCTTAAATTGATAAATTGTTAATGACTTTGTTCCTCTGAAATGACCTCTGAAGGCATATTTCTATTAAACCCTTACAGATTCTAACAGCACTTAATAAATTGCACCTTTTAAAATGGAAAGGTGATGGATTGAAAAATGTTTAGCACAGCAATGCATAATTGATAAACTCCCTAGTGCAAATAAGTGTCTAATAAATAATTAATTTTAATCTCATTATAGGCGTTTTCATAATGGGATCATTTAATTAAATTTAAGCCAATGGGTTTCAGGAGGTTGAAAGACACTGGCGTTTCAATATTTGGCTAATGGTCTGGGCATACTATACTGAAGAAGGGTAATTCACAGGAGCGCATGCATTATTTAACGAATCCCTTGGCGATGAGAGAACGGACAGATCAATGATAACTTGTTATTTTGCTGGTGCTTACCACGCACATTTAAACAAACTTTAAAATTATAAAAAGGAGAAATAGAGCACAGCTCCTTGAAATATCCGTTAGTTTGTTATTTGTTGCACTGTGTACATAATATTATTTTTGTTTAAGAATATATGTAAGTTTGCATCAAGTGACATATTTTTTTTCCACCTTTAAAAACAAGCACATGAAAGTATTAAATGCTAACATATAGCTTTTGTAGGTCACATTTGCCTGAAAGTTTGAATGCAGCATGTATATCTGATACTAAAATATTGATAGCTGTGTCATGTGGGACCCATTAATAAGCTTTTCGAGTGAGCAGAGTTCTGATCTTGTAGTCTCCAGAAGCACTTAGCCAGGGTTCAGTACTGTAACCATATTGTCTAAGTAGTTATCTCAGTTACAGGTGATCAGTTATGTACTACAGTACTATCAATCAACATAAAGCAATCCACATGTCTAGTTTATTGTATGTAGATTGTGTGAAGTAGCTAACCTATCTCCTATATGTAGTGTATGTATGCAGTATGTTTTAATTGTCTTTCTGCTCTATGTGGAATGTACAGTAATTCTATGAATATTATCAATCTAACCCTACAGCTTACATAACAACAAAGTAGCAAAAATGCATTCAGGCTGACAGCCTTACAGTATTATTATTTAATATCACCCTTTTAATTTAATATTTTACAATGGTCAACAGTGTGAGACCTTGTAGGAGGTGAAATGTGATGACGTTTATGTTAATTCTCACAACCACTAGCCAGTATATCTTTATGAAGGTCAGTAGAGTATTTCACACAAAAAATAAAATAAACATAATAATATTGTTTTCTACCAGCAAAACATGAATGTAGTAATAGCAACTGTTAATGGAAAGTAAAAAATAATGGTGAACAAAGGTTCTTTCTTGCGAGAAATACACTCTCATCGCAGCTGCCAATATTTCCTGACTCCTGCTATAGGTTTTCAGATCCTCAGTTGTAACAAGGTCCCAGCTGAGCAGTTTCTGCTTCTCTAAATTTGCATATAATAATACATTGCCGTTATTACTATAAGTTAAGATATTTAGTAGCGCATCTAATGCGAAAAAGCACTTTAAAAAAGGTACAAAAATCTCAGGATGTCTTGTGCAACTATAATCTTCAGTGAAACATTCAGTAACTATAAAACATACAGAACACCTACAAGCTCAAATTGAACCCCCAAAATACCCACAACATACAGTATATATAAGCATATAAGTTTCAGAGAGGAGTGCTACTGAGCATGGCAATTTATATTTAAAACCAGAGACATAACATAAAACACAGACAAAGCTCAGTGCACATCCAGAAAAACTTATATACGGTACAGTGCCTAAATATACATGTATAAATAACTAATAAATAAAATGGTCTTTTAGTTTAACATTTTGGCCAAATTGTTGTAAGCCCTTGAGCCAAACTTCACGGCAGACCACGTTCAAGGGTCCCTACACTAATATAAATTCTTAATAACCTGTTATGGCTTGGTTAAAAGCTCACTCCATGGCATCTCCAACTATCAGGGGAACTTGCCTGCATGCAGTGTGATTGTGACAAATCTATTACAGAGTGCTTTTCCTGGTAATGTACAGGTTAATAAAAGCTTCAATCAGACTTAGAACTTTTGCAACTAATATTGACAGATTTATTATAAATCATTCTTCCTGGCAATGCACAGGTTATTAAGAATTTATATTAGTGTAGGGACCCTTGAACGTGGTCTGCCGTGAAGTTTGGCTCAAGGGCTTACAACAATTTGGCCAAAATGTTAAACTAAAAGACCATTTTATTTATTAGTTATTTATACATGTATATTTAGGCACTGTACCGTATATAAGTTTTTCTGGATGTGCACTGAGCTTTGTCTGTGTTTTATGTTATGTCTCTGGTTTTAAACATTCAGTAACACCTTACTTCTCCAATGTAACATATCACAGAAGTGATTTTTGACGTCTCATCATGACTCCTTTATGTGGACCACCCTGTCCTTACTCGGCCTAGTAGCCAGAACATGCTTCTTTATGACTGTCAGTTCATGGCATAAAAAAAATGTTTCCTCATAAATCTAGGAGATATGTCTTGCAGAGTTTTCACTTTTGCGGTTGGATTTAAAAAAATATTATACAAGTTTCTGAAACTGCAAAATGTCAACTTCTTTCCAAAATTGTACAATCTTTTCACTTAGGGAGGGAAATGGCTCAGCACACATATTCATTTAAATTAAACAAATGGAACATGTATCATAATCAATTCATAGAATAATATTATACCTCAATATCTTTACATGTTTTTTAGTACATTATCCCTCCAGATCAATATGTTAATAAAGGTCACATCTGTATCTTTTGTGACAAACAATTTCTGAATCAATGGAGTCAGCACATGAACCACTGCAGTCTTTTTTTCCAAATCAACCATCCACTTTGTCAGTGTTTTTCATCAGGGGTTCGTCATAACCCTTGGGTTCCGAGGGCCTCCCTAAAGGGTTCCCTGCAATTTTCAGGTCATTTGAAAATTGAACCAAATACAGAATAATTTACAATGTATATGATCTTAGATGTGCTATTACAGGGGGTTAGGGTTCCTTAGAATGCATCTGATATCAGACGCGCTATTAGAGGGGGTTGGGGTTCCTTACAATGCATCTGACTCAAACGCGCTATTAGAGAGGGTTGGGGTTCCTTACAATGCATCTGATCTCAGACACGCTATTAGAGAGAGTTGGGGTTCCTTACAATGTATCTGATTTCAGACGCACTATTAGCTAGGATTGGGGTTCCGCAGAATTTCATAATATAATTATAAGGTTCTTCATCCAAAAAAGGGTAAAAAAACATTGCTCTATGTCTTCTTTAAGTCTGAAATTGAGCAATGACTTGCATAAGCCCTTCAACGCATGTCCTTCATTACTACTGCATTGATTTTGCTCACAGCACCCTGTCACAGCACAGCCCAGCTGTCAGATTGCAGCTTTTCCTTCAACTTTGTCAGATCAAATAATTGCTGAATGGGTCACTATGCCATGCAAGGCATTCAGACATCCCTGGAGAGACATGACCTTTATCTTTTTAGATTGTTTTAGAGTGGTAAACATACTTAATATTATTACTCAGAAGGTTTCAGTTCAAATATATGACCTATTAAAATATATATTTATACATTGATGTAATGCTGCTAAATTTCTGTAATCTTTTTTTCCCCAAAATAAATTCAAGAGATCAACCAAAAATAGTGTATTATGAAATGTAATTAAAATACCTTGTTATGGTATTTTTTATGAGCAGTATCTATTTGAGACTTTTAGTTCATCTATTAATGCACAACTGCTATGAAATCCTAAATTAAGGATTTTAATTTTATGTTTCTATTCATTTGAAAAAAAAAAAAAAACCTGTGTATTATGATCATATTTTTAAAAATTGGACGGTCATAGTATACAGTAATGTATTCTGACTTGAGCAGACATTCTAACAACTAATTCACACATTTATACATACAAAATAAACAATACAGAGCAAATAGACCTGTTCTTAATATATTTATTTGATTTAATTACTACTTTATGGAAATCTATAACAAGGAAAACAAAAACATTCTGATAAATGTAATAAATTGCCTGTCTAAATTTTAATCGTACAGTATATATCAATTAATTTTGAGGTGCTGTAATTAATTGATAATACCTCTATGCTGTTAATCTATGCCACATATATTTTTAAAGCATTACTCCCCACTTTATTCTTCAATTTTTGGGGGGGACCTGAACCAGAACTGGTCCCCAGGTTCCATAGATGCACTGTATGTAGTTTTCTGTGCCATTGTGAGACACATTAAAAACTATAAATATGGATCCCTAGTCATAAATAGAAAGTTGCAACTACATCTCCCGATTGTAGCTTTCAATTGGCCCTCAGACTCAGGCTGGTCCCGATAGCCATATTGTATATAAAATCGCTTATATCTCAGGAACCGGGGAGTGCCCCGAGGTAGGAAAATTAGCCCACCAAAAATAATTAGCAGAGCTTAACATGGCTTCAGTGTACAATTATGTGTCTTTAAAGACATTTCAACACTGTTATATTGGGACTGAGCTGAATAATAATAAGTGCATAAGTCAAATCACATGGTGTATCCATATCAGGAAAAGACTGATGTTCGAATGAAAGGGCAGTTTCTTTTAAATTCGCTTGTATGACACCTGAAAAGCTACACTGTAACTAACAGTTTGTATTACAAAGGTAAATCTAGTGCAAGGTTCGTAGCAAATGCTGCAAACCAGTATGAAATATCTACATTCACGTTTATGTTAATAAGAGTTCAAGATCAAATGGGTATTGAAAGCTTATGTACAACAATATCTGTGACATATCCAAGACATTGCAGTTAATCCAAGTATTGTTTTTCATTGATCTTGAACAACTTATTAGCTACTTTCATCCGAGACTTGGCTCAATTCTTTTCCCCTGTTACTATTTATTTGCATGTACATTAACAGCATGTGTACATCTGTAAACAGGTGAGTACTTCAATAGTGATTTCTTTTTTTGGACAAACATAAGAGGGATGATGTATCAATGGAAATTTGGAGCAGTATATTGATGCAATTGAGTCATTTACCTCTTGTGTCTCGTTGCATCAACGTATCAAGGTCTTTGCTCCAGGTTTCTTGCCATATGCATCAGCTTAATTCCAAAGTGCGGGGAAACAGCCTCGGGCGAGGAGAATCCTGCTTGTGCAGCCACCATAACATAGACAAACAATTTCTTCAAAGTACATGTCTCCTCTAAGACAGAGATACAAAGAAGAACTCTACTCACAAGTTCATAATGACGTTCTCTATTTAATATTACAGCCAAGAACAGTGGAATAACAACGTTTCAGGTCCCGTATGGACCTTTCAAATGCGTCAGCTTGCAACATGGGGAGTGTCAATAGGAGGGGTAAGGGAGGAGTTACATCATCCACAGATCATCAGATATATCAAGCTATGTGAGTCTGTGCATCACGTTTCTACTGTATCATGTATTTAAGCCAAATAAGAAACATAGTGGCGCCCTTGCACATAAAGTAAACAATAAAAATTATAAATGGTGATAATATGCACAGAGAAATACAACCGTGAAGTGGTAGATATGTAGAATATGGTGGTTGCGCCTCCAGAGAGGGGATGGTATCCAACCGTCAATCAGCACATGTAAAAATAAGAACACAGCAACATAGTGTGATACAGTTAAATAAATCCCTAAACAATGAGGGTAAATGATCAACAAGAGTGTTAGAGCAATAGATTAAAAAGGGAAAATTTAATACACAAAAACAAAAAGTTAAAACAGGAACTGCCACAGCTTCAGCGTCAGGCTCCTATAGATTCCTACTTACAAAATGTATGTAGGACATGTGCTTATAGTCGTCAACGTCCACGGTGAGATAGCAGTCTCTCCACTTGTAGCGTTTGTAGAGGCGATAATCCTTCTCCTCTCAGACAAGCTGGGGGGTTCCGGAATTACTCCATCTATTGTGGATCCGTTTGTGCTGCCGTCAAACCGCTCCTGCTCGTGGCTTCGGTGCCTCCCTTAAGTCTGCCCAGACCTACTCGCTATCACGAGACACCGCCTGCTTTAAAGGCAGACGTACGTGATGGCGCCTCAGTTTCACGATGCCAGTAGAATGAAGGGACGAGCACTTAGGTTCCTCGACGCAGGGTCTGTGACGTCACCCTACGTGTTTCGCGGACGAGATCCGCTTCTTCAGTATATACCCCTGAAGAAGCGGATCCGTCCGCGAAACGCGTAGGGTGACCTCACAGCCCCCGCGTCGAGGAACCTAAGCGCTCGTCCCTTCATTCTACAGGCATCGTGAAACTGAGGCGCCATCATGTACGTCTGTCTTTACAGCAGGCGGTGTCTCGCGAGAGCGAGAAGGTCTGGGCAGACTTAAGGGAGGCACCGAAGCCACGAGCAGGAGCGGTTTGACAGCAGCACAAACGGATCCACAATAGATGGAGAAGTTCCGGAACCCCCCAGCTTGTCTGAGAGGAGAAGGATTATCGCCTCTACAAACGTTACAAGTGGAGAGACTGCTATCTCACCGTGGACGTTGACGACTATATGCGCATTTCCTACCTACATTTTGTAAGTAGGAATCTATAGGAGCCTGACGCTGAAGCTGTGGCAGTTCCTGTTTTAACTTTTGTTTTTGTGTATTAAATTTTCCCTTTCTAATCTATTGCTCTAACACTCTTGTTGATCATTTACCCTCATTGTTTAGGGATTTATTTAACTGTATCACACTATGTTGCTGTGTTCTTATTTTTACATGTGCTGATTGACGGTTGGATACCATCACCTCTCTGGTGGCGCAGCCACCATATTCTACATATCTACCACTTCACGGTTGTATTTCTCTGTGCATATTATCACCATTTATAATGTTTATTGTTTAATTTATGTGCAAGGGAGACACTATTTTTCTTATTTACATCTTTTTTTCACTAACTTAGGGTGGTTAGTTTTAGTTGGCAGCCTAATGTATTATCACTGATTAAGTGTAATTTCATCACTTAATCCCCGAATAGCGCTACACACACACGATTTTCTTCCGTGTATTTAAGTCAAAGCAATCCACCATGTCTGAGGTGGCGTAAACGTCTCTGGGTCACAAGCTGAAATAAATGTACACTTTCTTAAATTTGATACAAACAGGAAATGCAGCATTGCATCAAAACAACGCTCCTACTTTCTTTCTGTTGATACACCTCTTCTGATATATTTTAAGACAACAACTCCTTTTCAATACACTGTGAGACCGTCTTCCCCTTGCGGCTATGGACAATTTAAGATCATTTGAATGGAGATTTTGTGGTCTATTTATCAACCTCCAGGGGGGAAAAACTGGAGCAAAATGTAACAGCAGAATTATCATACAATGTTTCTTATTGAAAGTAAAGTAATAGGATTTTTTTTCTTTATGAAATATGATTTCATTTATTTGCAATGGTATTGCCCCAGATTTGCCACAAGGAAATTTTGATAAATAAGCCAATTTCATGCAAGGGGGTCGGAGTGATTGCATATCTACAACTGGTTCCTGGATGTCGGAAATGGAATTGAAGGGGACTTTGCTCCGGTAAGCCTGATCATCCCCTAGAAAACAAGCAAGAGGTCTATGTATTAATGTATGGAAAAAGTGTGTTTTGATGAATCGCCCTGATTTTGCACCAAAATGGCATATAAACCGCCAAGTACCTATGATGTAACTGGTACTTCATAAGGGCCTTGATGTGCAAGGGCTCATGCAGTACCAGGTATATCATGAGGGTACTATAAAATGTTATTGATTTTTCAAATCACATATGTAGCCATGGCAGGATCTGGCTACCAGTCTGTCCTCCCTGATATGTATGTCCTGATAGGTGCAGGCTGTGTCAGGCCCAATCTTGGTTTTGCACTCCCCTAGCCCCCCACCCCACCACCAAACAGCTTCCCTGAGTGACAGGGGTGGAGGCGGGACAGGGTCTGTATGCTGTCCAATCCAGGGCTCAGACCTTGTACCCTCCCCCTCTGTACTAGGGAAGAAGCAACCCTAAATTTAGTAGCCAGTGAGTGCTCTAACTATGGAGTGAGTACTCTGAGCTGCTGCCTCGCCCTGCGGGGTGGGACTGAGTGATCAGTCCCATAAGGGGACTGTGAAATAGCAAAGGAGGAGAGACAAGGCCTCAATCATATCTGACACAGTAACCATACAGTGGTCTGGGACTTTAGAGAGAAGGCTGTACTCGCTGTATTAATATTCTGTATGCAGTGGATACTAAATAAAGATGTTCCTGTTTTTCTACACTCCTGGTCTGAGTCTGCAGTCCATTAGGGGGGGGTATATGAGTGTTCTTCTACAGGGCCTTCCTCCAGCACTACTGGAGCCTGTGGAAGATGGAGGCGCTAGCACCCAGAGAACAAATCAAGCATCTACCTCAAAAGTCTGTCCTGTTTCCCCAACAACACGAGTGGAACCTCAGCTCTCCTGCAAGCCAACAGGTATCATGCACCAGTACACACTAGGTAGCAGGCAGATATCCCATAGGGTGGGGGAAGCAGCACTACACATATTTGAAGAAAACTATAAAGTTTCAGATCTGATGAGTATTATTTAGGTTATTAACGTGTTTTCTTATTTGAACCTGTTTAATACAATATTAAACAATTCATCTGAGGATATCAATGTGCTTCAGTTAGAAAAGAAAAGTTGTATTGACTTTTGTCTTAAAGCTGCAGTTGAACCAATATCCTACGTGTTTTTTTTTATAAATAAATCCGTTCTGTACTATGAGAAAATAAAAAAAATAAAACAATTTTAAAGACATTTTTAATGTATTCAAATGTAATCTGCATTTTTGTTCCTATAGCAACCATTTACAAAGTCACATCCCCTTCTGAAACAGCATCGCCTTTTTGAGCACTGCCCTCTCTAGCAGTGAATCAATTGAATCTAGTGCCTGCCTGGTCACATGATCTTCCTCACAGAACTTTGACTGTCAGTGCAGCAGAATAGGACCCAAGATGCATTTAGTGAACCTGAGCGGAATCTTCGCTGAATGATCACATGAGAACAGATCGATCGGCAACTCAGCTAATCACGTGTCAGTGTGTAGATTGTATTGATGCACATATTTAATTTTTTTTTAATCAACAGCTTGAACTGCAGCTTTAAATCCATAATACACTAAACCTGAAAACACAAACTCTGTACAGCCCATGAACAATACAATTTGTTCCAGTGCAAGCAGCACATGATGTTTATACTACCAGAAAGTCCACTTTCTCAGAGGCCTGTTTATGAAGGTTAACAATGAACATCTGTTTTTCATTTGAGGGTGATTATATGCTCATAAGTGGCCTACCTGCTCTTTTCTGTACTGTACCTCACAATACAAAGCCCTTTTAAGGATATGCCAGATGCATGTAAACATAACATTTACTTTAAAAAAAATCCTTAGGAGAAACAAATTCAAAATGTATTTGTAATAAAGTTGATATTTTTCTTACTTCCCAGTGATATTTCTTTTCTTTACTTTCTCAGCAAAGCCCTTCTCAGCCTGAATGCTAAACTATTTCTACAAGTGACGTGGAGAGACCAGGGACATTTTTTGGCTTACTCTTAGGTCAACACTGTTACTACTTGACGCATTAGGCTCTGGCTTCTTTCCATAGCAGCTAAGACCTGATCCAAACAGTTTCATAAAAGCAAAACTCTATTGAAAACGTGGAGGTTCCACTTGTAATCCAGTTGATTTACTCTGTTTTGATGCAGTAATTGTTTCAGCACCACTCTGTAACCTAAAGACTGTACAGACGGTCCTCGGTTATCTGCCGGATCCGTCCCGCAAACGGCTGTCTGATTGCGGATCGAATGTTTATGTGCGGCAGTGAGCGTTGGATAATCTGGTCCGACATCGGATAATGCGTTCAGCGGAATGCGTTATCTGGCGTCGGATAATCCGTTCGACGGATAAGAGACCGCCGAATATTGAGGACCACCTGTAATTTAATATGAACCTATATAAAAACATACTACAGCTCAAACCCGTTATAACGCGATTCGTTACAACGCGATCTGCTTATAACGCGATGCAAGCGTGGCTCCCAATTTTCATATTTGAATACTTTACAACACGATTATTGGTATTGTAAATACTTTATTGTACAATGCATACAATTGTACATTATGTCTAACGCGATCCGCTTATAGCACGATGTGATTCTTTGGTCCCCAAGCACAGCGTTATAAGGGGGTTGTGCTGTAGTATCTGAAAATGTAATGTGAATATGTTTCACTAAGCAGGTTCCTATGTACAGAAGATTAGAAACCTGAAGTACTGGTTTGATTCATCGCAGCATATAGAGATCTACTAGGAAACAGTCATAGAAATTCAAGTACAACATGCAATATATCATATACTGTATGTCATTATATATATATATATATATATATATATATATATATATATATATATATATATATATATATATACAGTGTTCGACAATCCTATACATTTACTCGCCCGGGGTGGGTGGATTTAACCCCCGGGCGTGTAAATATTGGCTCAAGCAGCACGTGTTTTTTTTTTTTAAATTCCCTCGTTCGCGCTGAAATTTCCCTGCTCGCGCTAAAAAAAAACAAAACAAAAAAACTCCCCCTACCTGACTACTGATTGGCGCGCGCTCCCAGGCTTTGTGGGCGCGCGGCCAGGCTCTATATGAGCCCGCCCCCAATGAGCGGCCATTCTTTCTGCCTGGAGATCTGTTGGAGGGTAAGTACTCTCCATGCTGCGACCCCTCTGCTCCTTCCCTGCGATCCCCCTGGTCCACATGGCTCCCTACTCCCCACCGCGGCAGCTCTCCTGTCCCCTGCTCCTGTCCCCTTCCCCTCCTCCTATCCCTGTCCCCTGCTCCTGTCCCCTGCTCCTGTCCCCTTCCCCTCCTCCTGTCCCCTGCTCCTGTCCCCTGCTCCTGTCCCCTGTCCCCTCCTCCTGCTCCTGTCCCCTTTCCCTCCTCCTGCTCCTGTCCCCTTCCCCTCCTCCTGCTCCTGTCCCCTTCCCCTCGATCCACCGATCGATGTCCGGGGCGGGAGGTCCCCGCTGCTGCAGCCCGGTTGGCTTGCGGGGGGGGGGCTCGGCCCTCACCACGTGCCTCCCATGCGCCAGCTACCTTCATGATGGTGCAGCCGCCGCATGAGGTGGGGGGATGTCGGCCTGTCCCCCCCCCCCCCCACGAGCTTCATGCCGCCGCGGGCTGGGGGGGAAGAAGCAGCCTGCAGCTTGGCCGTGCACTGTGACATGCCGGCGAGAGGAGCACGGCAGTGGCGGCCACGGCGGGGCTGACTGTCACCTGAGGCGCCCAGTGGGGGATACCTCGCCACGTGCCTCCCACCCACCCTGCTGATTGGGGGGGGATGTCGGCCTGCCCCCCACACGAGCGGGAGATGGGCGCGGGTGGGTGGGGGAGGAGCGTGGTGCTGGTCGCGGCCTTTCCTCCCCTGTGTGTGTGTGAGAATGTGTATGTGTATGTGTGTGACACCAGAGGTACCCCCCCAATCAGTAACCTCCCCCCCAATCAGTAACCCCCCCAGTCAGTAACCCCCCCAGTCAGTAACCCCCCCAGTCAGTCACCCCCCCCAGTCAGTCACCCCCCAGTCAGTGTCAGTCACCCCCCACCCCCAGTCAGTGTCAGTCACCCCCCACCCCCAGTCAGTGTCAGTCACCCCCCCACCCCCAGTCAGTGTCAGTCACCCCCACCCCCAGTCAGTGTCAGTCACCCCCACCCCCAGTCAGTGTCAGTCACCCCCCACCCCCAGTCAGTGTCAGTCACCCCCCCACCCCCAGTCAGTGTCAGTCACCCCCCCCACCCCCAGTCAGTGTCAGTCACCCCCCCACCCCCAGTCAGTGTCAGTCACCCCTCCACCCCCAGTCAGTGTCAGTCACCCCCCCACCCCCAGTCAGTGTCAGTCACCCCCCCACACCCCAGTCAGTGTCAGTCACTCCCCCACCCCCAGTCAGTGTCAGTCACCCCCCCACCCCCAGTCAGTGTCAGTCACTCACCCACCCACCCAGTCACCCCTGCCCCACCCAGCCACTCACCCAGCCAGTCACTCACCCAGCCTCTCTCTCTGTGTATCACCCACCCTCTGTGTGTGTCACCCACCATTTCTCTCCTCTGTCTACCCCACACTCTCTCTCTCCCCCCACACTCTCTCTATCCCCCCACACTCTCTCTCTCTCCCCCCACACTCTCTCTCTCTCCCCCACACTCTCTCTCTCCCCCACACTCTCTTTATCTCCCCCACACACTCTCTCTCTCTCTCCCCTACACTCTCTCTCTCTCCCCCCACACTCTCTCTCTCTCTCCCACACTCTCTCTCTCTCTCCCCCACACTCTCTCTCCCTCTCTCCCCCACACTCTCTCTCCCTCTCTCCCCCACACACTCTCTCTCTCCCCCACACTCTCTCTCTCTCTCTCTCTCTCTCTCTCTCTCTCTCTCTCTCTCTCCCCACACACACTCTCTCTCTCTCCTCACACTCTCTCTCTCTCTCCCCCACACTCTCTCTCTCCCCACACTCTCTCCCCACTCTCTCTCTCTCTCTCTCCCTCTCCCCCACTCTCTCTCTCTCTCCCCACACTCTCTCTCTCTCCCCACACTCTCTCTCTCCCCACTCTCTCTCTCTCCCCACTCTCTCTCTCTCCCCACTCTCTCTCTCTCTCCCCCACACTCTCTCTCTCCCCCACACTCTCTCTCTCTCTCCCCCACTCTCTCTCTCTCTCCCCCACACTCTCTCTCCCTCTCCCCCACACACTCTCTCTCCCTCTCCCCCACACACTCTCTCTCTCTCTCCCCCACACTCTCTCTCTCTCCCCACACTCTCTCTCTCTCCCCACTCTCTCTCGCTCTCTCACCCCCACACTCTCTCTCTCCCACACTCTCTCTTTCCCCCACACTCTCTCTCTCTCTCCCCCACACACTCTCTCTCTCCCCTACACTCTCTCTCTCTCCCCTACACTCTCTCTCTCTCTCCCCTACACTCTCTCTCTCTCGCCCCCACACTCTCTCTCTCTGTCACTCACACTCTGGATCTGGATCTCTTATTTACCCTATATATCTTAACTGCCCTATACTACACCGAAATCTTAACTACCCTATACTGCTTTCTTCCAGATCTGGCTCAAGCTTCACACGGAAGACATCGGAACCCCCCCTAACCCAGAAGACAGGTAGGGAACACCTCCCCAATGTATAACATTGCGGGAATGAGCGTACCTGGACATTGAGGGACTGCGGATCAGGTAAGATCCCAGGTGGGATTGCTGCTTTAGATATTTTGAAGCGGGGGCATCCAGACACTGGTTAAGGGGTTCAGGAAACTAGTCATTCACACCTGGCTTTTAATTCTAGATCCGACATTTACACACACACATGTAACAAGGACTAATTGTAGTATAATGTTATACAATAAATACATTTGTCAAAAACGAATGTTGTTCTGACTAGGAATTTATTAAATGTATTTTATTTATATATTTTATTTTAAAGCGGGGTTGGGGGTGGGACTAGGGGCGGGGTTGGGGGCGGGACTAGGGGCGGGGTTGGGGGTGGGACTAGGGGCGGGGTTGGGGTGGGACTAGGGGCGGGGTTGGGGGCGGGACAAGGTGGCGAGTAGATTTTTTGGTTGGGCGAGTAGATTTTTGGGTGATTTGTCGAACACTGTATATATATATATATATTCATGTCATGTGCTTAAGCAACACACAAAATCTTTTTGGACACCATATGCAAATGGTTTAGCCTATGTTAATTCTACAAGGCCCTTTATATGACTTAATAACAGCCCAGTTCCACCACTGGCATTCTTACTATAGCACTGTCAATTCAATGGACCGGATACATCAAGCTGTGTTAACCTAAAAATGCGGTATTAGTGCCAAAAATAAGGGACTTTTTATCGGATCGGTTAAAAGCATCAGATTCGATAAAAAACAGGAATAATAATCAATTGTTAAGTAAAAACTGCCATATATCAAGTTTCTATATTTATTGGAATGGTATGAATGGCAGAAATACCGCAAATAATTTATTACCTAGGCCAGCTGGCATTAGCCCTGTGTTGCCTATGTATATAATGGCCAATATACTGGCCATTTTATACCATATTGGCCTGAATATAGTGTTTTTTTCCTAAAAATGTCCTTCCGAAAACTGTACTCGTATTATATGCGCCACCTAACACCTTTTATTTTTCATGTAGAACACCTTCAAACCTTTGTGCGAGGCCGTACTATATTCGGGCCAATACGGTACATAGGCCAGGTAAGCTAAACCAGCATGAAATAGGTGATACATTATTATTTTTAACACATTGTCCGTACATATTAAGCCCTTAAAAGCCCACAGATCAACTGGTCATGGGTTTTCATGACTTGCTGGCTACAAAGGCATTAATATGAGCATTAAACTGTACTACATACCCCCCTTACCCACCTTATTGGCTTGTAAAGCATTGACATTCAATGCTTTATTAACTGCCAAGGTAATGAAGGGTCAGCTATTATATTAAAAACAAAAGACATTAACTTTATAAAAATACATTAATAAGCACCTTTATTACCTTAGTGGTTAACCGCGAAGGTAATAAAATGTCAACCCCTCCCGCACCCCGGGGTAACTACTCCCTTCACCCATCCCCGCTACCCCTGCCTCCCCTCTAAACTAATGCCTATAATCCCTATTAGTCAAATGTGGCTAATAGTGGTTGTGGGCATTAAAAAAAAAATACATGTTTTAAAAAAAAGAAAAAACATTCAAAATACATTATACACATGCAACCATTGCATATCACTGTGAATTACTAGACCTTCGCAATCCACATGGCAATAATGGTAACCAAGTAATAATAAAACAATACTTTAATAATGTTAAAATACATTTATTTTATTTATTCATAAAATGTTATACCAGGAAGTAATACATTGAGAGTTACCTCTCGTTTTCAAGTATGTCCTGGGCATAGAGTTATGATGACAAATAATGTATGGTTACAAATACATAGTTACATAAGTGAACAGGGTTATACATTATATACAAGGCATTGCATGCACAGTAAGAGATAATATATATTATAGGAGTATGTAACAGTTACAGATCAGATTAAAATGTGAGACAGCTTTAGTTTTGAAAGAACTTAGACTAAGGGTTGTTATATAGTGGCCGCGTGTGCTACTCCGTGCGCGTGCGCGGCACTTATAATTGGCTGAGGTTAGTCTATACAAGGGCCGCCCGCTCGCACGGCAGTGAGCGTGCATCCGGCCAACAGTGGGGAAGACGGGGAAAAGAATCTTTTTGCGCTGCTACCAGCGCTGAAATGTATGTATGTGTGTGTTTGTATGTATGCATGTGTTTGTATGTATATATGTGTGTGTATGTGTGTATGTATGTGTGTGTCTGAACGTGTCTGCACAAAGTTAATAAATATTTTATTTTTACGAAAGTGTTTTGTTTATTTAATAAATAATAAAATGCCACATTACATACACACACACATATACATACACATACATACACACATACACACACAAACACACAGTATCTTCACACAGCTCAGCATTACACACAAAAAGCGTGCGGCACGCGCACGGCCGCACACTCTATAGAACAGCCCTTAGACATCAATACACCCCCCTATACCTTAGTGGCTGGCTAACTGCTAAGGTAATGAAGGTGCTAAACCCTCCTGCCTCCTCCTCTGGGGCAACTTCCCCTATCACCCATTCCCCTACCCCCGAGAGTCCCTCTCACAGTTCTGGTTTTATTAGGCATATGTCCCTATTAGAACTTTTGGCCATTGAAAAGCATAAAAAGAAACATAAAAAAATATATACATTACAATAAATACTAACTTCTTTTACATATTACTTGTGGGGAGTGTCACGGTAGAGGTAGCCAGCCTCACATAATAAAGGTGAAGCCCGGCTAGCTGCCCCAATACCGTGTGTAATGGCCGCCTCTGTGAGACTGATTTTGGCCTGTGTATAATGTATTGTGTGTAACCTCTTCCAGATGAGAGCTATATACTGTGTGATATCTGGATGGGGAAACTGTATGTCTTGGGGAACGGGGATTGTATGTAAAAAGCACTTTTATTTCCTATGTTACTACGTCCCCATACAGTTTAACAAGTCAGCATTGTCTTTTGTGTTGCTAGCATTTTTCTGTATGTAGACCCAGTAATTCACTTAGCTGGGCTGCCTAAGGAGAAATGCCGGCTCGTGACAGAGGCTGTGAGTGGCGTGAGTACCAGGACAGTGGTAAGCAGGGGAAAGTCTGATAATCAGGTCCAGGAACTGGCTCTCGCGGTGCAGAACTTTTGTTCACACAAGATGTTGAGGCGCCTACCCAGCGGGATGTATGTGGCAGGCCAAGGGAACCGTTGCCGGGTTTTAGTCCCGAAGGCACGATTTCCATTGGCCAGTTTGAATTTCCCACTTGCCAGCAGCTCCCTCTTCGAGGGGCAGTCCCGCATGCCTCAGCTGGTCCTCTCCTATGATTGGTGCAGCCGGTCGAGCCCTCGTCCTCCAATTGGCTGCCCCGTCCCGATCCGGGCTCTGATTGGTTGGTGGCGTATGCTCCATTAAAAGTGTAGGCAACCGAGGGCTAAGTAAGGAGCACGTCCTATCAGAGTACCAGACAAGTCTTGGAGTTTGGACAGAGACGGTGACATCACGACTGGTGGGCGATTCAAAGGTGCTTTGTGTGGAATACAGTAGCACTCAGAAAGCAATGAGAAGCCAGAGAAGAAGCTGTTCAGGGCAAGCCTACTGAAGCAGGCCCCTGCACCTAGTTGAGGCTAGATTCTTCTCCCCCAGGCCCCAGTTGGTGAGTGTACATTGTGATTTGTGTATTTTGTATGCTTGCCTGCCTAGCCAGAATAAATTTCCGTTTATTCAACTATTGTGTCCTGTCTGGTGATAGTGATCCCAGTGGTTTAAGTGTTAAAAGTTCTGGTCTTCCGTGACAGGGAGTTTTTACTAATTAGAAATAAGTTAACGTGGGATTGCTGTGAGAGAAACCATAGCCAAGGTTAGGGAATTCTGGCCATGTCTCTGTCCATTTGGCACCCATTTGTAACATTACTGTTGGCAAGAATTACATTATGTGAAATGTTCCTCTTTTTTATATCCTCGTAATAATTATCATAATAAAAACATAATAGCAAAAGTGGTGCACAAACCACAACAGAATAAATCCTTGCACAGATAAAATCAATGAGTTTATTGTAACCTGATTTGCATGTCATTACCCAGAATTCCTGGCTACAGTGGAAGCAGAGTTTGCTAAGCGATAATGGGGACATTTTTATTTACTGTACATTGTAACTTGATCAAAGGCAATTGGCTGGTGCACAAGCCGATTGTCTTTTATCAGGTTACAATAAACTCTTGATTTTATATATTCGACTTCTGTACAACGATTTTTTCTGTAGCAGTTTGTGCACCATCCCTTTTGCTGTTATGTTTGCAGTTTGAGGAGTAGCGCTGCTATGCATGGAATGCACCTTCTGATCACAGGATGTGTCGCTGTGTTTCTGTTTTTGTTTTCTGATAATAAAAATAGAAAATTACTGTCTTTTGCAAGAATAAAGTTAAAATAAGATTTAAAATTGATTCATGGTCTTTTTACCTGATTCTTTCATTCATACTCTCTTTGATGCACCTAGGACTGATTCTGCTTTAATTAAGCTTTGAACTGACATTCTTTTGGTCTCTGAGTTCTGCTCTGGTCATTGGGGCACTAGGGTATAAGGGAAGTACCTTATGGTTATTCAAGACCTGAGGGAACGGGCTTGAGAAAGGGGTGTGTCCCCGAAACGTTGCCCCCTGATTACCCTACCCCTGCTGTGTTTTGTCCTTAGTTTTTTTGTGTGTGTATTATCTCACTCCCTTCTCCCTAGTGTATTCAACCCAATCACTATTGTTTTGTATGTATATTCATTTGCTTTTGTGCTGCATTGCTGTCACGCCTGTATGCCCGCAGACCTGGCTAGACCCCAGTACTGAGGTGGGAACGGTATGATACCACACACCCACAGCAGTGGGAGCAAGCCCGGAGTGTGGTATGGCGTTGTTGGGCCTGTTGGAAGAGTTGTTAGTGTATACTTGCAAGGCTTGGGGATGTCCGTAAGAATAGTCGTGTCCGTGTGCCAATGTTCAGGAGTCCAGAGGTTAGAATCGTCAGAGTATAAGCCAGGTCCTAGGAAGCCAGAGGTAAGCGAAGTAGAAGGCATAGCAGGGTTCAAAGGGATACCAGAGAGCAGAGTAGTCCAGAGCAAGCAGGGGTCAAAGCCAGGGAAATCCAAGGTAACACAGGAGCAGGAAATCACAGGAACACAAAGGGAGCACAGCATAGGTCAGGTACACACAGGGAAACAGGAACTATGCAGAGCGAGGAAGAAGTGGACAGACAGGAGTTATAAAGGAGGGCATACCAATAGGAGAGAGGGGTGGAGTAGAGAGAGAAGTGGGAGACGACAGGGATAGGACAGGGAGAGAAGAGGAGGAGACAGAAGGGGCAGTAAGGGGAATGGCCTGTAAGGCTTGGGAGGCGGAGACCTGGGGAACAGGATAAGGAGAGCCTGTGCGCGCGCCCCCTGTAAGCTGGGAATGCGCGCGCACAGGTTGCGACACAGAGAGGGACCACATGGAGCAGGGGAAGACTGCAGGAGGAGCACGGAACTCAGAGAAGGGGGACGTGCGCGCGACACATGACCGCGAGATGGCATGCAGCGGCAGGGAGGAAGAAGCAGGTGAGCCCGGGGAGGTATTGGCGGAGCGTGTGCACGCGCCCTCTGTGGGCTGAGGGAGCGCACGCACCAGACGTGTCACCAGGTGTGCAGAACGCCGCGCCGCGGGTACCACGCAAGGATGAGGCAATGGGACAGATGGCACCACAGGGGAAGGTAAAGCAGCTACCGTGGGGGAGAGGGAGCGGGGAGGATCAAAGCAGGGACTCAGGGAGCACGTGGGATTGCGAGACCTGTGGGGAATGCGCTGTGGTAAGGGGAGACAGGTAGAAGATGAAGGAGAGGAGTGGGAAGGAGTAGAAAGGGTAACAGGAGATGGGAGAGAGGGACAAGGAGAGGAAGGAATTGCTCCTTGCATTTTCCTGTGCATATATTAAATATTCTCTCTAGTGGCATAATCCGTGGTCATATATTTTTCTATAAGTCAGTGAGTGCTGGGACTTGTGGTTATAACTCATTGTTATAATGTTTCAAATATTGATAATAAAGTACGGCATAAGTGTAGAAACTGTTTCCAGCACAATCAACTCAAATTGGGAAATTATTGTAAAAGCAGGAACCTATATTTTCTGTTACACAAATATATCACACCAAACACTATGCATACCTGAAAGTAGCAAAACACCACACACGACTTTGTTTGTTGTTGTTGTTTTTGTTGTTGTTATAGGAATGAAGAAAGGGGACCCCGGAGCTGAACCCCATTAATTTCAGCTCTGGAGACCCCTGCTTCCAGAGATACCAACCTCCGTAGGTGCTGCCGGTATCTCTTTGGAGTTTAAATGCCAAGGTCACACGGGCCAATAAGAACCTGCAAGGGATGACGTCATGGCTTCCTATTGGCCCGCGTGACGTGGGACATTTAAACGCCGCCATTTCGTTAGGCACACAAGTTACCTACCTGCAGAGATACCGGCACCCCTATGGAGGTAAGTATCTCGGGAAGCAGGGAGGCCCCGGAGCTGAGATTAATGGGGTTCAACTCTGGAGATGCCTTGCTTCAATTCTAGAACAAAAACAAGAAAAAAAGATGTGGTGCGGGGTGTTTTGCTGCTTGAAGAATCAATAATTACAATAGATTTATTGAAAAAAAACTGTTATTAAAGGGACAACTTAAGAGACAAATTAAGGAACTATGAAAGAGGTTAGTTTATCAGTGAATAGAAAAAATATCATTATGTTCAATGTGATTTTTTGTGTGTGATTAATCAACTACGGTATTGTGCACTAATATTGTACCAGTTTTGCAGCTGGAAGATTTGTATAATGTATTTGGCAGTTTTAGAAATCAGCCTTTAACGTAGTGAATACATTTTTCAGTGCAGCAGGTACTTTGCTGAGAAGAGTGTAACTCTGGGGTGGGCAACTTAAGTCCTCAAGGGGCATCAATAAGTCAGGTTTTCAGGATTTCCCTGCTTCAGCACAGGTTGCTCAATCAGTGGCTCAGTCTAAGACCTCGTCCAGGGTGAAGCGAAGAGCGGAGCGAGCAGGCTGGCGCTCATGAGCAGTGACGTCACCTGCATGTAAGCAGGAGACCAATCTTGTCCTGCTATAGGAAATTTGCGAGCGGGGGGGGCGTGTCAGTGGGACGGGGGGGAGGGGGAATCTATTGCAGTAACATATATATATATATATCCATATAGAAATATCTATATATATCTATATATATATATCCATATATATATATGGAGATATATATCCCCTCTCTCTCCCCCTCCCTGCCCTCCCCTCTCTCCCCCCAGCTTTCTCCCTGCCCCCTCCCTCTCTCTCTCACCCCTCCCTCTCTCTCGCCCCCCTCTCTCGCCCCCCTCTCTCTCCCACCCCCTCTCCCCCCATCTCTCTCTCTCCCCCCCATTGCTCTCTCCCCTGCTCTCCCACCCCCCCTGCGCTCTCTCTCCCGCCCCCCCTGCTCTCTCTCTCTCCCATCCCCCCCTGCGCTCTCTCTCCCTCCCCCCGTGCTCTCTCCCTCCCCCCATGCTCTCTCCCTCCCCCACCCTCCTCTCTCTCCCCCCCGACCCTCCCCTCCCTCTCCTCCCCGACCCTCCCCTCTCTCTCCCCCTTCTCTCCTTTCCCCTCTCTCCCCCTTCTCTTCTTTCCCCTCTTTCTCCCCTTCTCTCCTTTCCCCTCTCTCTCCCCTTCTCTCCTTTCCCCTCTCTCTCCCCCTTCTCTCCTTTTCCCCCCTTCTCTCCCCCTTCTCTCCTTTTCCCCCCTTCTCTCCTTTCCCCTCGTCTCCTTTCCCCCCTTCTCCCCTCTCTCTCCCCTTTGTCTCCTTTCCCTTCTCTCTCCCCCTTGTCTCCTTTCCTGTCTCTCTCCCCCTTGTCTCCTTTCCCCTCTCTCTCCCCCTTGTCTCCTTTCCTCTCTCTCTCCCCCTTCTCTCCTTTCCCCTCTCTCTCCCCCTTCTCTCCTTTCCCCTCTCTCTCCCCCTTCTTTCCTTTCCCCTCTCTCTCCCCCTTCTCTCCTTTCCCCTCTCTCCTTTCCCCTCTCTCCCCCCCTTCTCTCCTTTCCCCTCTCTCTCCCCCTTCTCTCCTTTCCCCCCTTCTGTCCTTTCTCCTCTCTCCCCCCATCCCCCCTCACTCCGTTTGTCCCCCCACCACTCTGTTTGCCCCCCCACCACCCCGTTTGCCCACACCACCCCGTTTGCCCACACCACCTGTTTGCCCCCACCACCACCCCGTTTGCCCCCCCACCACCACCCCGTTTGCCCCCCACAACTCCGTTTGCCCCCACCCCCACCCGGTTTGCCCCCCCCCCACACCATCACTTCGTTTTACCCCCCTCATACCACCACTTCGTTTTACCCCCCCCGTTCACATCTCTCCGTTTTCAGTTTCGTGTCCCCCCCATTTCGTCCCCCCCGTTTCGTGTGTCCCCCCCGTTTCGTGTTCCCCCCCGTTTCGTGTCCCCCACCCCCGTTTCGTGTCAGAGTACAGCAAGCAATGCAATGCAATACAATACAAGCTCCCAATGCTTGTATTGCATTGGTTTTGCCTTGCTGTCCTTTGATTGGGTAAAGTAGGTCATGTGATCTGAAGTCGTAGCTGCAGATTCAAAATTTTGAAACTCTTGAAACTGAGCTCCGACCACAGCTCACGGGCACGCCAGGAGGGAGCTCACGCAGGCCACACACATTGTCTCAATGTGTCTCATCGTGGCAAGCGTGAGCGCCCGCACCAGCTCAGCACCACCCTGAACGCAGCCTAAGACTGAGTCTGACTGAGCTATTGATTGAGCCAACTGTGATGATGCAGAGAAATCCTGTAAAACTGACCTGTTTGTGCCCCTTGAAGACTGGAGTTGCCCACCCCTGTAATGTAACGTTAATAAGTAGAACGCTCTTCTAACTGTTTTAATTGTCTGCTAATGCAGAGGTTCTCAACTCCGGTCCTCAAGACCCCCCAACAAGTCAGGTTTTCAGGATATCCTAGCTTCAGCACAGGTGGCTCAATCAGTGGCTTAGCCGAAGACACAGCCACCTGTGCTCAAGCTGGGATATCCTGAAAACCTGACCTTTTGGGGGGTCTTGAGGACAGGAGTTGAGAACCCCTGTGCTAAGGGGATATTTTAAAACGTTTTAGAAACCAGTAGGTGAAGCGACCCCTATATGACTTGAGGTGATTTAAATATGTTTCTAAATGTGTTTTTGTATCTGTATCATACGTTTATGAATAGTGAATAGACCAGCTTTAGCTGTAGGGTTATGCTTTTACTCTCTGCCAATACAAATATATGATTTCTTCAAGTCTCTAACCAACGTTTTCATTTTTATTTTTACCTCTTTAGTTTTGGTGTGGGGCAGTCATACATTGATCAGTTATTACATGTAACTCAGCATGAATTTCTGGTCTATCTACAATCAGCATGGTTACAACACTGGTGTATAGAAGCGCTAACGTATTAATATTTATTTGTGTAGTATACAAGGGGCTAATGTATTTATATCTATTTGTGCAGTATACAAGTGATCATTTATTCAAATGTATTTGTTCATATGTATTGTTAGCAATGTAAATCAATTGGTATCAAAAAATACTGTACAATTACACATGAGACACTGTATAAAGTGAATGTACTACATTATATTTATAAGGAAGTAGCCTGGCCAAAAATTGACTTGATGCACCATTTACAGTGATATGCCCTCCACAGATTACATGGAATTAAGTACCATAAACATTGCAATTTGGTAAAAAAAAAAAAAAAAACCACACACACACAGATAATTTAATTAGACATAGAATCAGTAGAGGGGCTGCATACAATAAAAGAAAGCATTTATGTTTTTAAATGAATAAAAATTGATTGTGTCTGTATAGAACTAAAACTGGCATCATGTTAATTACATTCCACATAAATATCTGGAGCAGTTTGTAACTCGTTACTGTGGCGTAATGCAATAGAATACACTTAGCAAAAAAAGAAGACACATCCTCCACATGAGGTCATAGGGATCTCCTGAGAGGGCTTTAATGAGCTGCTAATCCTATTAATAAAAAATACAAATGACACTTAAAACAAAGGTGAATCTTTAAAGATAATGGGGTCCATGTGTGAAGGCAAAAGATGTGCAATTCAGGGGCAAAAACATAGCTCTACATATAGCAAAGAATACACGCCACTGATTTTCTTTCATACCATTTTCGCCCCAGAATTGCACTACTTTTGCCTTGATACATAAACCCCAATTTCCCTGATCTTTTCATGTAAGCATTGATTTAGTGGAAATATTTTGTGCAGCATATAATACCACCATCAATATTGTATCTTTCTTCTATTGGTATCTTCTTTCTGTATTTAACAGAAATCATTTTAACCCTGATTAAATATTTATAGGCTGCATTCCAAAACAATGGACAACTTTTTGTTAAAAACTAGTGTTTAAAATAAATATATAACTAAGCCCCTCCAAATGCCTGATGTCATATGTAAGGGGTCAAATTGGGTAAAGCTGTAGATTTACCCTGTAACCCCCTTGTGCAGTGAGCACAGACCCTATGTAAGGGCTGCCTCCTTCATTACCACTTCAGTCAACAGCAGGAAGAAGACTTTTAAAGAAGGTTCCCGTTATAAAAAACAAAGAAATACAAAAATACTACAAAATGATTGTTCTTCAAGCAACAGGCGAGTCGATGGGTTCAAGCAAAATTGAGATTTGTTCATCGTGAGAAAGTCCGAGGCAGGTAAATCACATAGAAATGAGTCAGGGCCACGTGCGGCAGTTGAGACAGGAGTATTTGCAAATGACCATGCACAAAGAAAGAGCTGAAGACTAGCAGGCTAATATTTTTGCTCCTTTAATCTTGTCAGAAGACAAGGTATAGAATATAGAGGTAAAATGGTGGAAGTAGGCAGACACTGCAGTGGCAATATTAATCGCACTCATTAGGTGCCAGCCATGGCACTAAGAATAGTGGCTAATGATCTGCAAGATTATGAAACCTCATTCTTGTGTGAAAACACACCGGCCACCTGTATGATGAATCCGACTGTATCCGATCCTTACTAGGGGGTTTCGATGATATAGACTGAATTAATGATGGCAACTTAGATTGTGCACAGGGCCTGAGAAATACCTGCCCGGAGATCTGAAGATGTGGAAACAGAAGGAGAAGGCATGGGAGACATCATTATTATGTTGCAGCTCAGAAAGGGCACCACAGAGGTTGCAAAACTCACGTAGTTGGGTGTGACTGTACAGTTAGGAGGAGAGCTGCTCGCTATCGAACTCGGGACTTTTGCAGCGAGGGAGCAAGGTAAAACTGCTATTTATTACACTGCTGTGCTACTTAATAAACTTCAGATTTTACAGACACTGTAAATCATTGATTAGGTGAGAACGGTTTCTTTAAAGGTAAACTGGAGCACGGGAGCTGAGCAGCACTGCTATCCTATTTTAAACTGCAGGGAAGAGAAAGAAGCATATTCAACCCCCGCCTCCCCACCTCCTGAGTCATAGAGCATAGCCTACTTATAATAAGTATCTGCTATAGACTGCCAAATATATGGAAGATAGAGGAAGTCAAACTGATTATGAAATTGGAAAAGGCAACAAAATTGGGGCAAGTTTTAATTATGAGCAATATCACCTACAGTCCCATTACATTATTGGAATAGTGAAATTAGGAGTAACCAGATTTTTTATATGGTCTAAAACCGGGGTGCACAAACTGTTTAAGTCAACCCTCACCCCCGCTCTCTGACATCTCCTCGATGAGGAGAAGCCGGAGAGAAGGTAAGAGGCAGTTAAATAATAATAGCATGTTCTTGTATAGTGCTGCTAGTTTTACATAGCACTTTACAGAGACCTTTTGCAGGCACAGGTCCCTGCCCTGTGGAACTTACAATCTATGTTTTTTGTGCCTGAGGCACAGGGAAATAAAGTGACTTGCCCAAGGTCACAAGGAGCCGATAATGGGAATTGAACCAGATTCCCCTACTTCAAACTCAGTGCTAGTCAGTGTTGTTACTCACTGAGCCGCTCCTTCTCCCAGTTACAGACTCACTGCACTCTCTCTCAGTAATCAATTTAAATGTTGTGGGGAATAGAGGGGCCTCTGTAAGCGCAGGGCTCGGATCGGTGCTCCCCTTAGAAAATGTGCCCCCCCAATTTGCGCACCCCTAATCTAAAATAATGTTTGATGAGCTATATAGTCAAGGACCATCTAGAAAGGAGGCAATATTGAACCTATGCATTAAAAATTAAAGCAGAAGTATTAACTAGAGATGGAGTAGTTAGGGGAGAGAGAGGTAGAAAAGATTTAGAACCAGGAAACGATGGTTGCGCCCACCTTTACTGCTGTACTATTCCTGAATATCAGGGTGTGCATATATAAATATTCGTTTTCATGCATGTGATTGGAGAATGTGACCTCAATTATCAATGTATACCTTTTGGTGAACATTAAACAACTCAAAGGTATTGTGGTGAAATAAACAGGCATTGTGAGGAAGCTTAAAGAAAAGCAAGACATTAATATTGTTGAAGTCAGAAGGGACGAGGCATAATTTACAAATTGCCAGGACTAATTAAAGAAAATAGAAGCTGTTGGCAGTATGAGATGGGTAATCAAATTATGTGTTCACAGTGTGTCAGTAGCAGCAGCATTTGTGTCAGTGTGTCAGTAGCAGCAGCAGCGTGTGTCAGTGTGTGAGCAGCAGTGTTTGTGTGTCAGTGTGTCAGCAGCAGCAGCAGCAGCAGCAGCAGCAGCAGCAGCAGCAGCGTTTGTGTTGTGTTGTGTGTGTGTGGTGTGCTGTATGTGTGCTGTATGTGTGTGTATGTGTGTGTATGTAGCCGCAGTTTGTTTTGTGTAGACCTGTTGTGGGGTGTGTGTGTGTGTGTGTGTGTGTGTGTGTGTGTGTGTGTGTGTGTGTGTGTGTGTGGAGCTGCAGTGCGTGTGTGTGTCAGTAGCAGCGTGTGTGTGTGTGGTGTGCTGTTGTGTTTTATGGGTGTAGCAGCAGCAGCAGAGTTTGCGTGTAGCAGCAGCAGCAGAGTTTGCGTGTAGCAGCAGTTTGAGTGTGTGTGTAGACCTGGTGTGTGTGTGTGTGTGTGTGTGTGTGTGTGTGTGTGTGTGTGTGTGTGTGTGTGTGTGTACACAGAGGGGGCGGAAGTGTAAGTGTTTATAGAGGTGCTTTAATGTATTACCATTTTATTTTAATAAAAAAATCTACATTACTATACAAAAGTGTCTATTATTTATGAAAAAGCCTACATTTAGCCTATAATAGTAATAATCCCCAAGAACGGGGCTTTACTGGCCTTCAACTCTTCTATCCAGTAATGCCCTGTTGTTCAGGGATTATTATTTAATTATTGGTTCTGTGCCACAAGATTGGTGAAGAGCATGTGTATTACCTTTATAAAAAAAATCACAACTAGAGAATCATAGACCTATAACCTTAGTGGTGAAGCTGGAATGTTTATTAAGGCATTGTAATATATTTATATAGGGGCATATGTATCAAGGCAAAAGTTGGCAATTCTGGAACAAAAACTACCCCATACAGTATGTATGAGAAACAAATCATATTGAAATTATAGTTGTGAAGCAATGATTTTACCAAGAAGAGTACCACTTTCGTCTTGTTACATATGTATAACCCATGGACCTCCACCCGGTTGCAGATTGGACCACCTAAGATGTTCTATGGTCTGGCTACATGTCTCTGTGTGGTGCATACCTGCTGGCAACAGGAGGGCCTGAGTCTCCCGCGATGACATGGGGCACAACAGGACAGGTTACTGGGGTGGATGCCTTCGTTCTCCTTCAATGGTGCAGCGCCTCCATCTGTAGTAAGCCCCAGGGATGCGGGGTGGAATCCCTACCACAGAAATCCCCCTCCCAGGGATGAGAGATTCCAGTCTCACACAAGGTTCTCTTTAAACAGCAGACTCCTTTATTCAGTCTCCCGCAGCAGCAGACAGGTACAGTTGATTTACAATGCCACCAGCTGTTCTCCTTAGTTATGGTCCCTGCCTCCACTCTGGACCTTAGGGCCATCCAGAGTGGGGCTAGCTCTTCCCTCACCCTCTAAGCAGGGTGAGAGTTATTGGTCCACCTCACTATCTCCTATTAGCTCTACTCATAGGCTACTCACTCTCCTCCTCTCTCTAACTAAATCACTGTCTCTTAACTCTGACTCACACTAAATAGCAAATGCACTGCTCTTTATGATATCAGCAGGCAGCGCCCCTGTGTCTTTTGATTAGACACAGGGTCAGGTGACCTACCTCCACCATTCAGGGCAAGTGCTTGAAGTGGGGAAAACCCATGATAACTCCTGGCAACCTGCCCTTAACAGGGATTATGCCAGGAGGAGGAAAGAAATATAGCCCCTAATCTTACCAGGGCTACACTCTCCCTCAGGTGAAATCCAATGGTCCCCACTTGGACCTAATTTGCTGGACCATCCTGCAGGTGAACAATCTGTGAACATACAAACATAATTAATAAATATTGTGTACACGAGACTGTAACACCCATGATGGTGACATAACATGCGGGAAACTCCCAACATGGAGAACCCTTAGCTCAATAATAATGATGGGGATCAGGCTTCTTCACTTCCCGCCCACTATGATCCACAATCTTAACAAAGAACGGTTGCACACACCCATTCTCCGGTCTGTACAATATGTTGTGCATAAATATGTTCCTACCTGTACTCCAAGATTTCATCACAGAACATATTTTGTCTTCCCTCAAGTAAGCAGTGATACCAAATTTAATTCGTAGGTGCTCAATGACCGCGTCCCTAAGCCAGGTGTCTCTCTGGTCCTCGATCTCCTGCATGATCGGCTCTGGCACGTACGGAAACTCATAACCATGAGACTGCCGGTATCTCGACGCTATGGCTCTATCTGCTCGACTTAACTTAGTAAGTTTCTAGTTCCCAGCCTTTCCTGGCAGTACCCAGTACTTTGGCTCCTCAGGCGCAATATCATCATAAAGAATAGATAAACCTTTGGGGGTGATCACTTTTTGCATAATGTCTCTCCATCTGTTATCTAACTCATCGGCAACCTCCTGTGGAGAATAGGTGCCTGCGTCCCATCTCGCAGAGTCACTATTGTAGGGCATGGCTCAATAGGCCAGAGGTAGAACGTGCCACACTGTTGGCACCGTGCTGTAGTACTTGGGGCCGATCCGGGTGACCTGCATTGGACGCACAGGCACCGCAGATAGTCGCGGCCTTCAACCTCAACAACCAGGAGGCCTCCTGGAAGCTGATATGTCGTTACGCTTAAGTCAGCCATCTTTTGCGCAGGGGTTGATTTGCTCAGCTTACTGGATTGACACTTAGCTCCTTCTCCGTCACCAGTCAAGCAGAAGTGAAGTTCCTCAGTCTCTCTTCCTGTCCCTCCTTCCGCTGGGGAGGACTGCTGGGATTGGTTCTCAGTGTGCCCCCCTCCCTCTGGTGGAAAGTAGGGTCCTTTGGCCAGTCAATGCACAGGTGGGTGTGGCTACAGATTTCACGCCGCTCTCTTCTTTTACCTAGGGTTCTGGTTTTGGCGCCAAACCCTTGCACATCTCTCGCCACATTTCTCGTGCAGCCTGCTTGCACGCAGCCCATGCGCGATCTAGGCTTGGTGGGAGTTGCCATTTTGGATCGGCTGCAACCCGCGTTGCAGTGAATGGCGCAGCAGTCACCATTTTAACCTCCTCCATGCCCCGCAGAGCACATGTATCTCTTGCCGCCATCTTTAGTGAGCCATCTAAGCCCACAATAGCGCTACTCTCAGTGCCTATGGTGCAACTCGTAACTAGACTACTCTCAATGGTGCTCTAACCAGTGAATATAACGCATGGCATACCCCAGGCTAGGCAGAACTCTCTCCTTGTACACTGCACTCGCTGATGGTTCATTACAAGCACTCTGTGGTGTGTTTTCTGGATACTGGCTTGTGTACTTGGCATTCCTAAGTACTTGGCGTCAACCCTAATCTTACCAGGGCTACATATGCAATAACCCTTCAAGCACAAGGGGCGTAACTGGCTTCCTTCTATCCTGCACTGCCCTGCCATTGAGCCCTATCAGCATCCTATGTACCCCAAAATCCTTTGATGGATTGACCAAACCATAAAACCTTATAAATAATGAAACCCCTGCAAAGCTTTCTATTCCCCGAAACACCCACCAACCATTCTTCTTTAAGCACTAACACATATTTTAGAAACGCACGACCTCAAGACCCAATTCCCCAACCAGATTCAGGTACTCCTGCCAGGCAGCCGTATAAACTCCCCATCACTGCTCAGCCACCATCACCCACAGCTACGGGGGACAGCTCTGACCTTGCAGATCAGCGATACGATTAGTCACCCCCAGAACATGCCTTTCTCTGAAAGATATATTCAAACTCAAACACCATAAAACCAGAATCCACAACAGCGCTACTACCAGAGGAGACCACACCATCAGGCCATTCACTGCTTCCAACACCCCCAAATTCTCAGTCCAGAAAATGAATTCCTGATTAGCAAGGAAGAACAAAATGTAATGAAGCAACAATAATCACTCCAATAAATCCACAGTGTAAAACCAGTGAAATGTGGCGATTAAACGTGGTAATACAAATGCAAAGAAGAGGCATTAGACAACTCTTAGGTAATAAATACAGCTCGTAGATAGGGATTTTCCAATTTCCCTTGGAATACTCAGCATCGAACATCAGAGCTCAAATAATTCCAAATTGGGTATAAATTTAAGAAAAGAAAAAAATACATATTGTAGTGCAGACGTATTAAATAGTTAATATTCATTAAATGTGTTATGTAGAACCACTCAAGGCTTGATCTGGCATGAGTGTAACATCTACCACACCCCAGCTGTGATGAAACATCCAGAGGTTATGTCACAGGCGGTCTAGGACATTTGGTGGGAGCCATTATGCTTGCCATTTAGCCAGGCCTAACAGATAATTCATTAGGAGGAGGGAATGCAAAACTTATAACATGGAGCGGTGTGGAATGCCTACTCCCACCACTACCCTAAGAAGTCTCAGTGGCAGAGCAGGAGAACTCCCCAGCTAGGAAGGAGAAGGACTTAAATAAAATGCCTTTCCCTCTCCCCCCAGGTTGAACCTTCCATCAGTCCCTACAAACTACTTCCCTTTTAATTAACCTCCCAGAGATGTCTGATGTTGGTAGGAGGAGAGAGGGGGTATCAGGGATATCCCTGCCGGGCCTGGTCGGCTACTTCCTAGCCATGTGTTCTCCCGCTCTGGCCTACTAATTGTGGCAGAGAACACTCTAAGTTTCCTGATTGCCTGCACCTGTTTCCTTAGCCTCTGCCAGGCCTATATGCGACCTCCCTGTAACGATGCTTATCTCAAGCAGGAAATGGACCCACAGAGCTGAAGTAGGAATATGAAAGAACTGACCTGAGTCAAGAGTCCTGATAGAGTAGTGAGTCGTAAGCCGAAGGTCAGGGATGGCAGCAGAGTTGTGTAGTCGGTGAGAATGCCGAGGTCGAGGCAGGCAGAAGACCGGGGTGGCCGAGGTAAGTAACCGGGTCTGGTAACGAGGAAGACAAAAGGTAAGTGCATTTCATGTACTCAGCATGAACTGAAACTTTGCTCTGCAACTTCTGTTTACATGGCTGTCCTTTTAAAGGAAGCTGCCAAGAGCAAAAATGGAGGATCCTGCCACAGAGGGCGAGCTAGAGCAAAATCCCGGTCTGGACTCAGAAAACCCAGGAAAGATTTAGCAAAACCTCATAGTCTCCTTCCTGCTCCCAGTTGCCTGCTTATTGAGGTTTTCTCCAGTCCTCAAGCTTGCTACCACTTTGCTGTTACTATTTGCTATTGCTAAACAAATATAGTGATAGACAGCACTCAATGACCGATAATATTAAGCTAGATGCAGGGTACAAATAAGGAACAAAAGAAGGACCCAATTTCCTCCTAATCAATTACTAAAATATTAATAATAGTTCTAGCACTTGCTGACTAATGGAATAAATCTCAAAAGCGGGGTAAATGACAAATCAAAATATATATATATATTTAATATATGCACAAGTTATATACATGGAACAATGTGACACAAATAAACTGATACAGCACCAGAACACACAAAAAAATAGGTAGCATAGGGACAAAACCCAGGGATAGGGAGTGGGAAAACAAGGGAAAACCCCTTCCTCGGGCCCGTTCCCTCTTGTCCCCAGTACCCCCAAATACAAAACTGAACCCCTATCGTATAGGATAATTGATAACCTTCTAAGCAATTAGTGCTACAAGAACATGAACAAGCAGTAGAAAAAGATTTTATCCTAATGTCCAAAATAGTTCAAAATCAAACCACAGGGTTTGCCAGCAAACGTTGTGTCTAAAACTCTCCTGCTGCAAGGGGCTGCTGACTGAGTCTGTGTAATCCAGTGTAGAGAAGGGCTGACTGCATGATGTCATCAGAGAGTGTGATATGAATCCATTGCCAGCAGCTGAAGCTTCCATCAGAGATAGAGAACAGCTGAGAACCTCCACGCTGCCATATTTACACTGTGCATGTCTCTCTATGCTTACTGCTGCGAGGAGGACCATGCGCGCGCATCCATTGCGTGCACTTGCGCAGTACGGGTCACCATTGAAACTTATTGTAAACAGTAGTATCTTGTGAGCGCATCCGTCCCCTCACCGCGCATGCGTAGTACAAATCTGCATGAGCATCTATAAAGAGGTAGAGGCCGTGCGTGCGCATCAGGCAAGAACGCGCGCCCGCGCCCGAGCAGACCAGAATAATGAAGTACAGAAGGTAGAGGCTGGAACATGTTCCTCCAAGGGTGGGCCTGATCGGAGACACACCCACATCTGTCCTTGGGTACTTTATACTCAGCAAAACAACCCTCTTAGATGTCTGCATCTCACACAGGATCATAAGAAAATGAAGTTTGAGGAGATCCAATCATACAGGTAGCCCAGATGAACTACCTAAAGTAGAATGTCAATAAAAATATAAATCAGGAGTGTTAAAACTGTTTTGACCGGTCCGGTTCTTTTCTCAATTTAATTTAGAGACAATAGAAAACATGTTTCACAGCATAATTTCAGTTGGTTACATCAATCAGGCATATAGAATTTAGTTATAGAGTGGAGAATCGTTAGTTTGCTTGTTCTTAGCTCAGATGTTAAATGATTCTGAATTCTATCAATCTAAACACGATCTTTATACGTTTCTCTTAGCCAGTGTAAACATAGCGATTCTCAGTGTCAGCTCAACATGTTCTTAGTTAATCATCAATGCAGAAAAACGTTTCTCAATTTAGTAATATTTACTGATTTAGAAGACCCTTCTTTGTTTTGTCACTAAGTAACTACAGTTAATCCAATGTTCCCTATCTTTTAAGACCTCTCTCTATTGTATTGTCTTTCTAAGTATTCAACTAACCTTTGAATCCAAACTCATGATCATATACTATTCAACTATGGAGACATACATACCAAGTTACATACATACCAACATACCACATTTATAAATCACATAAAACATGTCTACATCTGCCTGTCTTCAGACTAATTTATCTTCTTATCATAGGCAGCATCTTATAATTTTCCAATATATTTCTAACTTAATTAAAAATTACTTATTTTAACTAGTTACATGCTGGATATATATGTATACAGAGAATATAGCATAATTAATATTTAGACTTGAAATCATCCTTTCTTCAGTGACCTCTGCCTGTTTACCGACCATCTCTATCTGCCTGCCGCAAGCCCTGACATCTGTCTTTTAACTGACCATCGCTACCCACCTGCTAGACTGCCCAAGCCACTAGACTTCAGCTGCGCAGTCGCTCCCCATGACAGGGGAAAGGGGAGGAGGCCTTCACCTGACAATCATTCCACCCTTCACCTAGAGCACAGAGCTACTATCTTTGTATTTAGAGGTTCACCATTTGGCCATAAAGTTTTTAGAATGTAATCATTTAGTTGACAATGTAACCAACAATGCATTATTTGGAATCAATGGATTACCGCCTCCTTTGGCAGCCAAAGGGTTATCAAAAGGCTAACCTCAATGGGTATATGTCTATTTTCATCTTCGTCTACTATATAATAACGAGTAATGATATAATACTTAGAACCGAGAGCAAACGTTTCTGTTTAAACGTAACACATTCTGATTGTTATAAGATGGCTGTAAATTGTTTTAATTTAAAACTTCTTTGTAAACAATATTTGGTAAATTGGGTTTTTAAACTGAATCTTTATACAATCGAATCCTGCAGCTCGAAATAACGTGAAATATAATTGTCCAGGTTTAAATACGTACTTCTCTAACAAAAGACCCCTTCATATCTATTTTCATACCCCTCAATAATTGCCCCTTGTATCTATTTTTCCTCAATAATTGCCCCCTCATATCTATTTTACCTCAGTAATTCCTCCTCGTATCTATTTCATCTCAGTAATTACCACTCAAATATATTTTACCTAATTTCCCAAAAAAATATACACTTGCCTTGCACTCCTTGTGTGAGAATGTTGTATAATTGTCTATTTGTGGTGCAGACTGTCCTTTGTGGCACTGGCAGTACCCCCTCAAAACTGCTACTAGCATTAATCCAACTAGAAAAAGAAGACATTACACGCACAAATATAATATATTGGTCATCTCAGACCATTTATCGATGAAATGTAACCGTGCACAACGTTTTGGGTTATAAAGAGCCCCTTCAGATTTTACCTGAATAAGGGGCTGTTTGTATCCTGAAACATTTTGCACTTGGTCTTGTTTAATCAATAAATGATCTGAGTGTACCTTTATATTATATTTATGCATCTAACTTCTTCTTTCTCTATTCATATCTATTTTACCTCAATAACGTCCCTCCTATCTATTTTACCTCAGTACTTGCCCTTATTACTATTTTACCTCAGCAATTGGCCCCTTACATTTTATCTCAGTTATTGCCCCTTGTTACTATTTACCCCATTAATTACCTTGTAATTACTATATAAGCTGATGGCAGAAAAGGGGTTAATCATTGCTCTGCACGTCTCTGGCAGGGAAGTGGTTATTCATTTCCTTAACCTCCTCGTTGATTGGTCGGTAGAATAACCAATCAGTGCTAACGACTCATTGAGTGTGACACTGCTGTGACTGTTTCAAAATGATGATATTGGTAGATGTAGAAACTGTAATACAATGGGGCCACAACCTTGAAATGGACTGCTCGATTAAACCCAAAAAATAAATACTGTTTAAAGTGATATGACATCCTATCAATCATAAAAAAGTGTAAAGCAAATAAAAATATCACGTGTGAGCACATTCACATCTCAGCCAGGTCTGCAACACTACTGTTCACTACCCTGTATCCCACAAGGGGATACAGGAGGAGCACAAGAAGGGAACATAAATGGGCCTCAAGCCTTAAGGTAACCTTCCAGGGGAAGCAAAGCATGCTGTAACTCTGCTGAGTGCAATAAATACTGATTGAATCATAACAAGGTGTGGTTCACTGCCTGGAGAGAACATAGTGTCATCATGGATCATCCTGCACCAGTTCCAGGATCCATGCTTACTGGAGGTGCGGCCAAAGAATGAAGTATCCTAAAAGCCTGTCCTGATTCTCCCCACACCATCGCAGAGCAACTCAGAGCCCTCCTGTTGCCTCACAGGTATGCACAGCACTAGGAAACATACAGGTAGAGACTCAATCTCACGTAGGGTGGGTGTAAAAGTGCTACAGTTATCTGTAGTGATATATTTTCTATAATGCTCCATATTTAACACCTCCATCTAGACTGGGTAAATAAGTATTTTTAATAATTTTGCCCTAAAAACCACAGTTTCAATAACTTGCCGACATTTTAAAACAACTGCAAAACATGAATATTGCACTGAACTAGATGCTGCCAGAGTTCTAGGAGAGAGAACACTGAAACTACTTGTAGATCCTCTGGGTTTAACAATGGAAGTAATTGTGTTGCTACTGTGTCTCACAACATAGAACACTGTATTGTTTTATCCCCCAACTACAAAGGTTATGGACATGGCCCCATGTCTCTTCTAATTACAAACCTTGGCATGGGAAAAAAAACTGGGATTTTTTTTTGACACAGGATAAAATGCAGAAATTATTGTGTATGTTTATTGTACTTAAAGGGGAAAATGAGTAAACAGATTTTTCTGATTGTATGTATGATATTATATATATATATTTCTTTATTTATATAGCGTCATTTATGTACATAGCGCCTCACAGCAGTAGTACACGTGACATAATAAAATAACACATAAAGGGAATTAGCTCTTAAGACATAAAAGTAACATTAGGAAAAGGACTCCCTGCCCCGAAGATCTTACCATCTATTTCCTGCATCATAACCATAGTTTTCATTAACATTTTAGGCTATGCAGGAAAGATCCTACATACTAATCGTTTAATAATATTAATTTGTACAAGATTAAGCAGTAAAAAAATTATATCGTAAACCGGCAGTTAAATATCTATTTTCTTTAAGTGATGAGTTATAAGTGTATTTTCTCCAGATATACGTTGTGTGTTATAAATGTACAATGTATACATTTTTGTGTTAGTGGCTGACGTCAGTTTGGAGCAACACGCGATACAGAGTATGCCGAGCTAGCTGTAGACCCTGCACGGACGTATAAGATGTGGATATACGGTTGTATTGGTCTATACTCATTTTACTAAACGCACTAGATAGCCTCACGTGTACCCAGCAAACAGAACATACAATTTGTATTTATATGGCTAAGTTCCGTGTATACTAAGAGGGTATTTATCCCTTGCATGACTACTCAAAATATCTGCTGGGTAAAGACAAGCACTATGGTAGTGCAATCTTTGACATCTATGATACATAATTAGTGTGATGGCTTGTTGCGTTTAAACAGTTACAACTGTTACTACTTTGCACTGTATACAACTCAAAGATATACTTTGAGCTGGTACACACCATGAAATGTTACAAGCGATATTATTTTGGTATATGCATACCCTACCGTTTGGGAAACATTGTATATAA
Organism: Ascaphus truei; assembly: GCF_040206685.1. Classification (NCBI taxonomy): domain Eukaryota; kingdom Metazoa; phylum Chordata; class Amphibia; order Anura; family Ascaphidae; genus Ascaphus; species Ascaphus truei. Next base: position 96,987,722 of record NC_134484.1, on the reverse strand, counting down.
TTAAGAGACAACTTGATAAACTTTTTGTAGAGGCTATTAACCTAAAGACCACATATTGGGTTTTGTCTCTTGATTTTGAACTCTGTATATACGTATATTTACCTCATTTACATCCAGAAGACCATAATTTGGATTGGTTATAGCACACATGGTACCTACCTATAGTTTGGTAATACGTTGATACACAGTTTGGATAAATAACAGGCATACTACTTTTTTAAGTATTTTATTATAGTGTGTTTATATAGATATTTGTTCATGTAGAAGAGTTATTAATAAAATGTTATTATTTTTTGTACTTACCTCCCCTGGTGTTTGCATTATACATATGCAAGTTTTGACACACCCTATTGTGTCCAAATTACCATATTATTAGGCTGTGTGCAGTTGAGTGGGAATCCTTTTTGTGATCACCTTTTGATCATTTGATAAACATATCTATTATTCCCCGTGCACCGCCATACCCTTCATATACTGACGAATATTAAGGTTGAGCTGTGGTGACCTTTTCCTATTTGATGCTTCTTTATAGATGCAGTCATGTACATACAGGAATACGTCTCTCCTTCAAATGTAATCTACCAATATAGTAGAAGAAAGAAGCATGTGTACAGTTGCAACATATATTTACATGAATGTAGTTCATGAGATTTGAAAACATACAACTACACATATCAAAAGTGATCATGTTTCTTATTTGAAATGTATCACCTGCAGGAAACCTTGGATCCCTTATTGAAGTATTGGCTACTATCAAGAACCCTGCTGTTTATACAGTCATCTTCAATGTGAAACTATGTAAACTAGAACACGGGACAATGCCTTTTTAAGGCCACCTTGAATTATTCTTAATGTGATGTGAGTATTCTGTGTCACAGGTGAACACATGATATAGTTAAGGCACTTTAGTTTCCACACATCTATTAACATGGCACATAGCCGTTTTAAGGACACAAATCACAAAGTAACCGTTTTTTTTTAATTGTATATTTTTCTCATTAACCTCTCAAAGATGGATTAAAATAATCTTACTCCAAAAGGGTTACCCATTAAAGGTACTTTTCAAATGAATAAAGTTATCATAAAAAATGCTTAAAATAGAGCTGTGACTACCTGAAATGGTCTAATTCCTCCAGGTAGTGTCCCTACTTAATTGTCAGACCAAATCTATTCGGATGTATTGATAAAGTGGCGATTTTATGAGCATATTTGGGATTCATGGGACGTTTTCGGCCAAAAGCCCCCATAGAATTGGATTTTTAGTTGAAAACAACCAGGACAGCTACTTTGCATATATAGAATAAGGTCCTCAGTCCCCCTCATGTTTGTACTTTGCAGCTCTTTAAGCTTCCTCTTCTGCATAGTATAGTTACAGCATAAGCCCGGAAACTGTAATCACAATTATCACGTTCCAAGTACCACATTTTCTAAAAGATTATTATTTGTTCTCCTAACTTTCTATATCAATCATCTTCCAGTGCTTCAGATTTTGCAAATGTGTTTTTAATTTCAAAGATTAGGACAAAATATGATATGCAATATATAACCATATACCATGGGGCAAGTAACTCACAAATTACCCCTATTCTAAATACTTTCTGATCCAAGCATAGCAAAATTGCAACAAGTGACATGTTCAAAATGTTTTTTTTTGTTTCATACATAGCTTTGAATCTTCATGTATTAATGTATTTTGCATTGCTTTAGCTCCTCATGTATCCGCCTATGCCCTGGACTGTAGTATTTAAGGAGAACCTACAGTTAAAAAGCAATTTTAAACAAATAAACTTTTCTCTTTCTCTGTTGCCTTAGTTTTTGTCTGGTTGCTTCCCTGATTGCTAAGTCTTTCATAATTACACCAAGCAATTTCTCTTTGTTTTATCCAATATTTGAAAATGGTAAAACAGAATCCCGGGGGTCACTGAATATTATCCTTTCATTCCAGCCGCCTGTTTCAAGTCAGTCAAAACATTCCAGACTTCAAAAGGAAGCTTTGCCTAGTTAGACAATTTAGGGTTCCCTCCATGGTTGGTCTACAAGGGATTGGTTATTTGGATAAATTAATTTGTGGAGCCTGTTGGCCTTTCAGAAGACCTCAGTGTCTGGCTGCAGATTAGTTCTACTGCTCAAGTATGAATTGCTTTGTTTATTTAATGATGCTACAGAAAGAGAAAAACAATCAACACAACATAGTTAATTGTATTACTTAATGACAAACCATAGAAGAAAAAAAATCAAGATATATATATATATATATATATATTCTTGATTTTTTATATATTATTATTATTATTTTTAAGTACGTTTAGCAAATTGGGGATTGAAAATAATTATTCATTAAGTGCAAAATCCAGACCTTTAAACTCTCACTGATTGTGAGTCAGTTTCTCTGATTTTTTATTATTAGAACACTTCAATTGAGCCCCTTGATAAAGGTCAGTACGTTTTAGGTAAATTCCATATTTTGGCCTCCAACCCAAAAATCTCACTGACCTTGACGGTTGACCTCTCTGAAAATGGTTTGAGAAAACAGGTAGTCACATCAAAGAAGGTTAGAATAAAATGAAACACCAGCAGGACTATTTTGCAAATGTAAACAAAAAGGGTCCTGAGTTTCTCCACACAGTTAAGTATTTACATTACGGGTGTGTCCATCAACACCCCCTGCCATTTCCCCCTGAATCCAGGAAGTCACACACTTGAGCTGATGTGGAGAATAAACTGTTATACAGTCTTTTAATGCATAGTTGCACAAGAGGCGAAGAATAGCTTAGCCTAAAGGAAGATCAGAGTATGAGCCAAAGCTAACAAACATGGCACCTCAAGCGGAACAATGGTCTAGAAAACTAAGTAAAAAAGAAAATAAACTTCAGAAGCAGTTTGTGTTTCGCTGCTAAGGACCCAGCTACAATTCTACCATGATTCTCAAGATGCTAAAAAGAGATTTTTCACACACACTACTTTATTCACGCCTCCTTGAGATTGAATACCTGAAATCTAGAATCTTTTTTTCTACATTTCTTAATCCATATTACCCAAATTGTCCATAGTTGATATCTAAGTATTTATTTTAGTATGCTGCTGAAAAAAAATAAAAAATAAAAATAACTCTACATATATCATATGTGTAATTCTAACCATAAAATATTTGCACAATTCATAAGCCAAAGATTTTGATTGCATTACAATACAGAAAACAAATATTAATAAGAGCGCTACTTAGTAACACGTACACCTCCAATAGCGTGCAAGAAGTGCAAAAGAATATATAAGCACAAACGGCAATAAAAATATAAAAAAATGTATCAAACCTTAAGGTTCCCAGCACTGGGGTAAACAGCGGTCGAGCAATCCCGTCTCCCCCTTCACTGGAGGATTAACACCACGGAGTCCGATCTGGGAGCATGCAGATTTTTGCTTATGGTGGGTGAAAAAAGTGACATGTCAAAGGCCCCACTCACACAGCACGCTACACGACGTGCGCGCGCGTTCGTCACAGATTCCTGGCGGCCAATGGTAGTGTTCAGTATTGAAACTACCATTGGCTGCAAAGTACAGCGTCGACGCTGCTGCACTAGCGGGATAATTTTGAATCAGTGATTTGTGGCTGCAGCAGCGCGACGGCAATTTCAGCAGCCAATCATAGCTCCTCATTTGAAGACATTTTACGTTAAAATATTGTGGCAATGTTTCTGGCCTCATTTTTCCAAATATTTATGCTCTAAAATAAATAATATATATATATTTTTTTTAAAGTGCAGACTTGCAAATAAGAAATATATATTTATTGGTACTTGGTGTTTGTAAAGTTTCTGAAGGCTGCCTCTCTGGCTGTGGGGCTGAAGGCTGCTTCTCTAGGTGTGGGGACACAGGATGTCGCCTTGTGTCGGATCATTCCATCTGCTGGGGATGATCACACATCGCCCAGCAGACAGAGGCGCGCGCACGCTGCGTCACAAAGTCCCCAGTGTGAACGCGGCCTAAGACATGTGAATGTGCTCACAAATGATAATTTCATTATATAAAAAAAATATATATATATATATATATATATATATACATGACCCATTTCACACACATATATATAAGGTCCCCCAAGAAGGGACTGCATATATTAAACCAGTGTTTTAATCTTTAATACTGTATGTATTAATGTCTATACAGTCAGCCCGGGCATCTACATAGGTGCTGGGATGTCTGCATAGACATCAGAGTTCAAAGGAGAGATAGGACGTCCAGAGATGAGAAAAACATTTGGTGAGCGGGGAAGGGTGAAGTACCAGGTCCGGAGAACAAAGGGCACCTCGCTGGGGAAACTTTTGGACTGCCAGACATGGTGGAGCCTGCCCAGCGGGTGGCAATGGGTTGCTGGTAGGCGCATTTCCCATTGGCCAATTCATATTTCTCACTCGCCCAGCTTTTGGAGCCTAAGCACACCCCTCCTTTGATTGGGTAAAGCCAAATGAGCCTCTGGCTCATGGGAAAATTCCTACGCTCTGATTTGTCGCCAGGCGGACTTCCATGCTAGAGATAGCTCAGCGGAGTGTATGTAAGAAGACTGCCCGATCAGAGAACAGACCATCTTGTGACTTGAGTCGGTGATGCAAAAGCGGGCGTTTCAAAGTTGCTCTGTTGCGAATAACAGAGAAACCAGCTTCATTTTTGGAGCTAGGAAAGTCTGCCTGGCTGAGACTAAGTCAGACGTGAGTACCAAGTGCCCGACAAATGTTCCAGGAGGCTCGGGATGAGGTCCCAGTCAGGGCAAGCCTTCCGATGCAAGCGCCCTGCACCTATTTGAGTGTAGTTTTCACCCCCAGATCCGCAGTAAGTGTGTATTTCGTCTATATTTTGTATTTAATTGTGTGTACGTGGGTTTACCCAAATAAGTTAAATTTTATTCCACTACCTTGTTTTGCCTAGTGAATTGATCCCAGAAGGTATAAAGGTTTTAAAAGTGCTGGTCTCCCATGACAACCGCACAGATCTCAAAGATCCTAAAAACAAATTTAAAACTATGTATAAATGAATCAAAATAATCAAGGGAAGTAACTCATACCATTATAATAAAAATACATAAAAGTCAAATAATGAGGGGAATAAAACAAATAAGCCATATTTTAAGACCAAATACAATTCCCATAGCAAGTCAATCTATAAAATCTTATCCGTATGTGTGTGCGTGTGCGTGTGCGTGTGTGTGTGTATGAGAGAGAGAGAGAGAGAGAGAGAGAGAGAGAGAGAGAGAGAGAGAGAGTGAGAGAGAGAGAGAGAGAGAGACTTACATTAAAAATGATCTACATTTATTGGGCGTGGCTTGGAAAGAGGGCGTGGCTTGGAGTCAGACCAAGATGGCCGCATTATACTGAAGCTCCTCAAGCCTTAACTCGCAATCCATAGCAATCCTTGCTTATCGCCAGCCAAATAAACTAAATTCCCACGAATTTGGTCAGCTCACACCATACAGATTATTTTGAGCCTAAAAATGTAATACATGGACATTACAAAGATAAACAAAAGTAAAGAAAAATAAACAGTGGCTCCAGGGGCCTATCGAGCTCCACCATAGAAGAGCAACCTGTCCTGCCCGACATCAACTGCTACAGAGGTGAGTGGGAGAGTGAGGCGAACGAGGAGAAGGGGCTGCAGAAACTTATATCTGGACCTGCAACTCGCTGCGGCTCTGAGTCCTGTGCCACACACAGAGCACTCTCCAGAGCTAGACATAGAGAGACCCATCCCTCATCCCCTGCAGACAGGCAAGCTTAGAGAGGGGTCGCAGCAGCTATTTACCCCTTAGAAAAGGGCTGCCAGTGCGCTCCCGGGAGGTCTGTATCGCCGGTCCAGGCGCTGTCCCACGGCCCCCCCCCCCACCCCCCACATTGACTCCGAACGAACTGTGGCGGCCTCGCAAGGTGCTGGACGGCTAACAAGATGGCCGCTAATGTGTAGGGAGAGGAAAAGAAAGGAGCTGACATCCGACCTGCCAGTACCCCCCCCCCCCCCCCCCCGCTGGGACACACGATCCTGCCTCCCCACAGGCGGTGGGCAATAGAGGGCTCCGGTGCTCAACAAGCGGGAACATTTTCAGAGCACTGAGCGTGGGGCTCCGGTCTCAGAGCAGCCTAAAATGGCGGCCGGCCGAGGCTGACTCCACTATCAAAAGAAACTTCTCCTGGCAGGCGGCCGCTCGGGGTGAGCCGTACCAACCTACCCCCTGCTTACCTGCGCCACCCCCCCGCGCCCCCCCCGCCTGCCTGTACCTCCCCCCCGCACCCCCCCCGCCTGCCTGTACCTCTGAGGTGAAGACGGAGCTGCTGCGGGGAGCGGAGCCGCCTGCTCCATGCGTTCCAGACTGCGTGTCAGCAAAATCCAAGATGGCCGCCGCAGATTTGAATTAAAGGTGCAGATCCCCACAGAATAAAAAAAAAAAAAATAAACAGAAAATTTAATAAAAAAAACAGCCTCACCAAGCCAAAGGACTGTGGATTGACTGGGGCTACCCACCATTAACAAGAAAAGAGACAGACAAACAAATTAAAGATAATAATTAAATCTCATCTGTGACAAACAAATTAAAGATAATAATTAAATCTCATCTGCACTACTACAGCTGGTGGGGCCCGTCCCTGAGCACCCTACGCAAGTGAAAATTACCAAAACAAGAGTACATAACACTAATATGTTTCTCGGAGATGCGCTCGTGGCGCAGTCCACAATGACCGCCTAAAGCGGGTTCCATGAGGCGGCGGGCATACCAAAGCATCTAACAAAACAAAAGAAGTAGGAAACGCATAGATTGGAGGCGTTGGATATACAACACCCTAGAATGGCTCCGAAAAAACCAACGCCGCAAGACTTCTTCAAGACAAAAGAGAAAAGTAAAGCGGGCAGGTCAGACAGCAGAGCGCCATCTCCCACCCAGTCAGACACTGAACATGAACCTGAGGTATGTGAACAAACATCAACCAAAAAAGACATTGAGAACTTATATGCAAGCCTAAAAACCTTACTCCACCAAGAGCTCCAAAGCGCTCTCAAAGACCTCAGAACAGAGGTCAGCTCTATAGGAGAACGCACAGATACGCTGGAACATAAAGTGGATGAAACCATTAACAACCAGACCACTATGGATACGGAGATCCTGGCCCTAAGAGCCAGAATGGCCGCCGTGGAGGAAAAACAGGAAGATCAAGAAAATAGGGCAAGAAGAAACAACCTCAGGTTCAAAAACATTCCAGAGACGGTCACAGATCTGGAGAGAGCAACAACTGAATGGCTACAGACCCTTCTCCCGGAAACGCCCCCAGCATTACTGATCCTGGACAGGGTGCATAGAGCGCTCAGACCGCGACCACAAGCCGGAGATAGAGCTCGAGATGTAGTGGTGAGGATGCACTACTTTAAAACTAAAGAAGCGATTTCTAAACTGGCATGGGAAAAAGGAGGGCTGAAATGGGGAGATGTGAAGATAGACGTGTACAACGACCTAGCTCCATCAACGCTGTTGAAGAGGATGGCCCTGAGACATATCACAAAAGTCCTGAGAGACAACGAAATCCGATACAAGTGGGGGTTCCCATTCCGCCTCATCGCCACCAGGAATGGAACGCAAGCCTACATGAGGGTTCCTGAGGAGGGAGTGGACTTCCTAGAAAGACTGGGATTGCAACCCCCAGACTCCATGTCCAGCGAAGAACACAGACCGCCTCCCGTCAGACCCGTAAGGAAAGAAGTGGGCAGAGGAGCCACTCCACACAGAAGAAATCCAAAGGAACCCCAGAAATCTTAAATCTTAGGTCTATGCAAAACCTGCTAAAGTGAAGAAGACCCGTAAATCCCGACATAAGGAACTATGCCCAAATGATAGACTGAGATGTGTTATATAAATCCAGATAAGAAATAAGAAGGGGCCAGCATCATTCCCTCCCCCATGGTTGAGCGGGTAACCCGTAAGGTAGAAGTAGAAGTACTGGTACAGTACGCAGAATACATGTAGCTAGGCAAAAATAAATAAATGAAACAGAAAAAATGTAGGAGGGGGGAGTTGTAGACAAGATAGGGTAAATATATGATCCCGACTGCTGAGTCATGCTTGCTCTATATAAAGCTGGTCACAATGGTATAGAGGTACACATTTGGTAAGAAAGGTCTACTATATTAAATAAAAAATAAACAAAAAGGGATAGAAATGTTAAATGTTAAAAAAAAAAAAAAGTTGATTTGTTGAGCGGGCCCGCCGCCTGGGACCGCAGTACGGTCCGTACACACCCAAGGTTATGGGTGTTGGATTAGCGCTACTGCGCAATCGCAGAGAAAGTTCGTTCACGTCCAGTGAACACACAAATCCAGGCTATGTTAGTCACCTGGATTACCCTATATATGTTGTTTTATTTTTGATGTTTACATGTTTGAATGTTGTCATTACTGTACGAGGTGCAAAGATGCCCTCCGGGCCGACCCTCAAGGGACACCAGAAAACGAATCCACTAGAGGAGAAGACCTCACACCCAGGTAAATACAAATGACACTAACACTAATATCACATAACACCAAGGGATTGAACAATGTGGTAAAAAGGAAGCTAGCCATGACAGAATATAAGAGACTTTCAGGGGACATAATATTCCTACAAGAAACGCACTTCACTGCTGGCTCCACCCCCACGTATTGGGACAAGTTATACCCCCAGATATACACAGCTTCGGCAAAGGACGAAAAGAAAAGAGGGGTGGCCATACTCCTAACAAGGAACTCTCCATTCAAGGTAGACAGGGTAAAAAGGGATCCAGAAGGACGATACCTAATAATCACGGGGAGCATAGAAGATACACAAATAACCCTAGTTAATGTCTACGCACCAAATGAAAATAAGAGAATATTTTTCACAAAATTGTTTCGATTGCTGGGCACAACCTCCCGGGGCCGCCTGGTCATGGCGGGAGACTTTAATATAGCCTTAAATGAAAAACAAGACAGATCTAAACCTGCCCTAGCTAAGACAATGGCTGCCCGAAAGGGGGAGAGAAAAACCCTCAGAGAGGGACTTAAAGAGTTTGATTTAAGGGATGCATGGAAGGAGATGAATCCGCAGAAAAGGGACTTCTCTTTCTATTCAGCCCCCCACAAAGTATACACAAGGATAGACTACATATTTGTAGATTCCTTACTGATCCCAAAAATTACAAAGGCTACAATACACCCTATTACTTGGTCAGATCATGGTCCTGTTGAAGTGCACATTGTCGACATACACAAACAAACAAGTAAAGGGACATGGAGACTAAACGAGTCTCTATTAAGGATGCCAGAAGTCATAGCTGAGATCAGTGACGAGGCCTCCAACTACTTCCAAATAAACGAAGGTAGCGTGAACTCACCCTATATCCTTTGGGAGGCCCATAAGGCGGTGGTGAGAGGAAAGCTTATCAGTGTCGCTTCGCATAGAAAGAGGGAGAGACAGAAACAAACAACAAGCCTGCAAGAAAAGATAAAGACCCTAGAGGAGGCACATAAAGTAGACCATAGTATAGCCAGGGAGACTGAATTGCGGGACCTCAGAGGGAAACTAAATTTACTACTTACGGATAAAGCTGAGAAGGCCATAGCATGGACAAAACAAAAATTCTACGAGAAGGCCAATAAGGCCGACACAATGCTGGCCACAAGATTAAGGAAGGATAGAATTCAATCTAGAATACATAGCATCAGAAGAAAAGACGGAGTGTGCACAACAAACCCACAGACAATAGCTAATGAATTCACCACATATTACAAAGAGCTATACAATGGAGACAAAGTAGAAAAAGGGAACTCCACCATGAAAAAACAGAGAGCATTTCTCAGAAAAATAAATTTGCCTAAACTCACAGAACAGGATATAACAAAACTATCCCAGCCAATTACGTCGACAGAGGTATTAGATACAATTAAGGGGTTGAAGAACTCCAAGGCCCCGGGACCAGATGGCCTATCCAACATTTACTATAAAAAATTAGCCCACATATTAGTTCCCCAACTACTAAATATATTTAACAAAGCTCTTGAGGGAGAGCAGTTTCCTCAAACGATGCTGGAATCAAAAATAATATTAATACATAAAGAGGGAAAAGACCCCACCCAATGCAAAAGCTACAGACCGATATCCTTGATCAATAACGATCTCAAAATATTTTCCAAAATATTAGCCACAAGATTGAATACGTATCTTCCGCAACTGATAGACGCAGACCAGGCAGGATTCATACGAGGTCGTCAGGCAGTGGATAACACACGAAGAACAATTGACTTAATCCAGATAGCCAAACACAATAGAACGCCTTCGATGCTACTATCTTTAGACGCGGAGAAGGCTTTTGATCGTGTTGACTGGGGATATATGTTTGAGACACTTCGAGCATTTGGGGTAAAAGGCAAATTTATGAATGCTGTTACATCACTATACGGCACACCCACAGCTAAAGTATCCTATATTAATATGCAGTCTGAGACAATCCACATAAGGAATGGCACAAGACAAGGATGCCCGCTGTCGCCCCTATTGTTCGCATTGGCGATAGAACCGCTAGCAGCCCAAATCAGGGCAAACCCAGATATCGGGGGGATTAAGGTCAAACAAAAAGAATACAAACTGGCATTGTTTGCCGATGACATATTGTTAACCATTTCAAAACCCTTCACCTCACTCCCAAACTTATTTAGCAACTTGTCAGAGTTCCAGAAACTATCGGGATTTAAAATAAACAACGAAAAATCCGAAGCCCTAAATATAAACCTCCCTCAGGAACAACTAAAGCTAATAAAAATAAACTTTGATTTCGCTTGGAAGACACAGGCCATAAAGTACTTGGGAATATGGTTGACTAACTCACCCGACACTATATACGAGACCAACTACCCATCACTAATAAAAACGTTGAAAAAAGAATTAGAAGAATGGTCCAGATATCATATATCATGGTTGGGTAGAATAAATGCCATCAAAATGAACTTACTGCCAAGAATATTGTACCTTTTCCACACACTTCCAGTACAGGTCAGAGCCAGGGACATGAATGAGCTGCAGAAAGCTATCACAAAATTTATATGGAATAACAAAAAAGCGAGAATACAGCTGCCCACATTATATAGATCCAAACAGTCAGGAGGGCTAGCTTTGCCACACTTGTGGCAATATTACCAAGCGGCGCATGTAGGCCAACTGGTTCACTGGCATGCACACAAACAGAGGAAAAAGTGGGTGGAAATTGAGTCCGATGTGATATCTGGGTCATCCATAGAAATGATACTGTGGTTAACAAAAAAAGAAAGACCAGCTCTGAGGGTGCCCCTGGAATCGATCACGCACTCGCTAACCATGTGGGATTCATTGAAACTTAAACACGGGCTAACCACCTACAAATCTCAGATGGCACCACTATTTGAAAATATTAGCTTTACCCCGGGCACGGAACCAACAGCGTTTAAAGACTGGAGCAAGGCAGATATCATAAGGGTAAAAGATCTATGGGCAAACAACGCTATAAAGACGTTTGAGGTAGTAAAGAGAGACTATGGCCTCCCTGACTCGGCCTTTTTTAGGTAT